>NW_026131763.1:0-43517 GCF_903995435.1 Acomys russatus | reverse complement strand
AGACGACAGGGGACACAGAGAGTTGTATGTCCCCCAACACTCTCAAAGAGCTACTCTCAGAGTTACTAGAACATGACAGTTCATCCCTCAAATCCTCTTTCTATAGGGATACCTGGAAGAAAATCTGTGACTTGATACAAGATGATGACAGTTCAAGCCTCAAATCCTCCTCCTCTGGGGACATACTGGCAGAACACTGGGACTTCATAGAAGAAGATGAGCTGGAACCAGCTACTGCCCAGGAAGAGGCCACCAAGCAGGAAGAGGTTTATACCATGGAAATTATCATTATTCAGGAAGAGACTATGAGAAAGGACAAGATCATGCCTCATGAAGAAGTCATTCCCCATGTAGAGACCATATGCCAGGACACAGCTACCACAGAAGAAAGAATCATGCCCATTGAAGAGGACATAGACCAGGAAATGTCTAACAAAGAAGAAGAGATCATTGCCCATGAAGAGGCCATAGACCAGGAAATGACTCCCACAGAAGAAGGGATCATGCCGTGAAGAGGCCATAGACCAGGAAATGTCTAACAAAGAAGAAGAGATCATTCCCCATGAAGAGGCCATAGACCAGGAAACAGCTACCACAGTAGAAAGGATCATGCCCCATGAAGAGGCCATAGACCAGGAAATGTCTACCAAACAAGATGAGATCATGCCCCATGAAGAGGCTATAGACCAGGAAATGACTCCCACAGAAGAAGGGATCGTGCCCCATGAAGAGGTCATCCCTCAAAAAGAGGTCATACACCAGGAAATGAGTCCCGTGGAAGAAGAGATCATGCCCCATGAAGAGGCCATAGACCAGGAAATGACTCCCACAGAAGAAGGGATCATGCCCCATGAAGAGGCCATAGACCAGGAAATGTCTAACAAAGAAGAAGAGATTATTCCCCATGAAGAGGCCATAGACCAGGAAACAGCTACCACAGTAGAAGGGATCATGCCCCATGAGGAGGCCATAGACCAGGAAATGTCTACCAAACAAGATGAGATCATGCCCCATGAAGAGGCTATAGACCAGGAAATGACTCCCACAGAAGAAGGGATCATGCCCCATGAAGAGGTCATCCCTCCTAAAGAGGTCATACACCAGGAAATGAGTCCCGTGGAAGAAGAGACCATGCCCCATGAAGAGACCATATGCCAGGAAATGGCTACCACAGAAGAAGGGATCAGGGCCCATGAAGAGCCCATAGACCAAAAAATGTCTACCAAATAAGAAGAGATCATGCCCCAGGAAGACGCCATAACTCTGGACGAGGTGATCACACATGAACAGGCCATTTGCAGGAAATTCCCACCATGGAAGATGAAATCATCACCCATGAAGAGGCCATAACTGAGGAAAAAGTCATCACACATGGCCAACCTCAGGATAGGGATACAACTTCCTGCAGCCACCAGCATCCCCACTAGAAGAGGATGAAGAATACAATCATGAATGGCCTCAGGTGGCTGTGCTGTTGTTTGCCCCCTATGGAAAGAAGTCGTGTCTCTTGTAAGAATAGGACTCCAGAGGAAAAAGATCGTGGAGTCACCAACAGGACCAGGTGGGTGCATTCATTCATTTTATGTTCTCCATACTTCCCCTCCTGTCCGTTGTGACACATGAAGACTGTGCCCACTTGTCCACTTAATCATTGGTTATTCAGAAAGACCAATCCCATAGAAACACGTCAAGTGTGACCTCAGTCTTGTTGAGCAAAAAGTAGACAGCACAGATGCTGATGGAAGCAGGGAGAGGAGGAGGCGGGGACATGGCCAGAGGAAGCAAAGGTTCCTTGAAGAAGCGGTGGGGTGCTGCAGGGCCAGTGCAGTAAGTCCTGTGTGTTTCAAAGTCACTAAGAGTCTCCTACCCATGTCTTTCTGTTTTCAAGTCCTGAAAAGGACAAGCCCCAGCTCCATGGCTTGTGAGCCATGGGTTGGGGATCGGACTGGCTGAGATTTGGAGTGCCCTGTGGGAAAACCAGGCCAGATGTCCAGGAGCAAGTGTAACATGGCTTCTTGGCAGGAACATGATCTTTTCCACCAGGTGAGACTTCTCTCCCCATAGAGGCAGTTCCTAGTCAGCCTGTCCCACCTGCCCCAAGATGGGTTTCCAGGTTGAGAATGAGGCCTACAAGGGCCCCGAGGGGACTCCTCTAGAGGGTAGCCTCATGCTGTCCTTTACCCAGAGACCCCCACACACCCCTAGGCCATTACAGGTTACATTGAGTGCTCAAATCCTAATTAGAAGGAAGCTTGGGAAATTCACAGCTGGGGAGTTACATCAAAGGCAGTTGTGCCCTCTCTTGCCACCATGTCTGCCCTGTTGTTCCTCACATCCTGTCTCTCTGTGCTTGCTCCTTCAGGACCACCAGTCACAATGGAAACTCTATTCCACACTCCCCAACACGGGCCACACCATCAAGCCGTGGTAGGTGTCGTGGCCAGGGTCAAACTAGAGACCCTTATGACAGAGCAGGACCCTTCTGTGAGCCCTGCCTCACGCCAGCTTCAGTCTCTGCCTCCAGCCTACAATCAGCTGGACAAATCCTAAAGGCTATGTCAAATTCTCTGAGTCTTGGCAGCTTCCTTAAGATTGCACAGGGAAGCAACCTTGCACAGCCATTGAGAGAGCTCTGGGAAGCCTTCCCTGTCTTTCCCACTGTCCTTTGGCCAGATTATATCCTCTGTGTTTTTCTCCCTAGATTGTGCTGGCGTCACTCACAGCGTGAGTGACAAAGAAGTCTGTGCAACTGACATGGATGGTCCATCTGTCAAGATATCTCTTCTTATTTGCACACAGGACAACAAGGATCCTGGCATCATTGTCCTACGGGGATTGCTATAGTCAACAACATGTCCAGATAGTGTTCTAACACAACCATGTTTCCAAACTGCTCTGTCCCCTGAGGGATGCGAAGCTCATAGGATGGAAATTTTACTTGCCTGTTTGAAGAAAAGAGGAGTAGCTTATTCCATTTTAAAGCAGGGACAGCACCCCAGGGACCCATGCTCCCCACGCCACCATGCACACCTATGGGAAATCCATTCCACAGCATGCTTTACTGGTGTCAAGACACTGGACCAGGTTGACCTTCTTACCCAAAACCCAGGAGGACATCTTGGATATTCTGCCAGCCAAGAAGGACATCAGGCTTGACATTGTGATCCCCAAAAACTTCTGGATTTTTCCCTGCCCTCCACGCGCAGAAGATGGGCTACCCTGGTGAGTCTGTCTCTGTTTCTCTCTCTTCGTGAACATAAACAACTTCCAGGCATCTCTCAGCTGCTCTCTCTCTCTCTCTCTCTCTCTCTCTCTCTCTCTCTCTCTCTCTCTCTCTCTCTCTCTCTCTCTCTTCTTCTTCATTCCTTCTGTCTATTTTTTTGCTTGTTTTTTTGAAATATTGTTTCTTTGTGTAGCATTGTCCTTCCTGGAAATCACTCTGTAGATCAGACTGGCCTTGAACTCACAGATCTGCTGCCTCCGTTTCCTGAGTGCTAGTATGAAAGGCATGCACCACCACTGCCCAGCAAGCTACTCTTTCTTCAACTGCACCCACAGGGAATCATCGAAAAGTGAACATGAGCATAAGTCACAAACTTAGAACACAAACATAAAATAAAAAACACCATTGATAGAAATAGGCATACAAAAGGAAAACAAAAGATACTGAGTGACTCACTCTGAAGAACAGACTCACAGAAGCAAGCAAGGAGAACAATTTCCACCTACAACAAGATATCCAAGTGGGCTTCTAGTCCTTGACAGGATTGTTAAGGTGTCATGTGCACATTTCCCTTTTCCTTTTTGACATTGGTTCTTTCTCCTTTGATTAGGAGGAATAGAATTACTGGGGATTGTTTCTGTTTGCAGGTTTTAGGTTTCACACAGCCTCAGCCTATAACTTGTGGTGAAATGGAATCAATGTAGACCTGGCTGGCTTTTCCTTCCTGAAGACCCTGCTCCCTCAGTTTCCCCTTAGGAACACTGTAACCCTGTCAGCATTTGGGTTAAACTCAGGGTCTCAGATATCTCGGCACCCTACCTTGTAGACTTGCTGCTCTTGAGCAGGGGCCTCAGCTTCCTGTCTCTAATTTCCATGGGCAAAAATTCCAGATCTCAACCACTCTGTCCTGTCAAACATTAAAACATCAAGGACAGTGTAGGCAAGAAGAAGTCAAAGATGAGTGGAATGTAGAAAACATATGCAAATTCTAAATATTTGGAAGGATCAGATCTGCACCCTGGGGTTAAAGAGATAGGGAAAGTGTAGGTAAAGTGTAACAGTGTCAGGAAAGGAGCCTGTAAAAAGCAGACATGCCAGCATCCTTGTCCTCTTAGGCCTGCTAGTGAAGAGAGGTACATGTGGAAGTTTACTGGCCTCAGGTGACTGAGATAGACTGTGTCCAAAAAGATGGTGAGTGTGGGTTCCTTTCCCCAGGAGGCTGGGCTGAGAATCTGGCCACAAAGTTTTCTTCAGCCTTCTGGAGTCTAGCTGAAGAATGCTCTGTCCTGAGAACTGGTCACAATGGAGGCCAGGAAGGGAAGGGAGGGAGCACCAGGGAGCTGGGCTCAGCCTGGTTGAGACAAGAGAAATCTGGGGCCCTTCCAGAGTGGGAGGGAAGGGGGCCCCTGGCTTGGGAAAGGCCAGACTACACTTTATTCAAATAAAGACAAAAGTGTCAAACAACTAGATTTTCATTCACTAAGCTGCACAAGGGCAAGAGAAGAGAGCTATGGGGAAGGGATGGGGGTAGTACATTGCTCAACCTTCCTGCCTCTGGGTTTGGAAACCAAGGGGACTTGACTAGCAGGAGACCCTCCCAGGACACATCCCAGGCCTTGTTGCCAGGGTTCCTTTGATATGTTTTTCTTCAAAGAGCCAGCCTTGGACACCTCTTGTGTGGGTTAGAGTCTACAAGGAACTATCTTTTAACACATTTGGGTCTGGTGGGTTGTTGTCAGCAGGGAGTCAACCCACCTATGCCCCAGCAGGAGCTTGCCAGGAGGGAGCGTCCTCTGGTCTGCAGACCAAGGCCCCCAGGGGAGAAAGCATTAGATGAATATTCCTGGTCTAAATGTGGGCTCAGTGGGGGAGGATACACACACACACACACACACACCACTCTGGTCATACATGTAGCATGCAAAATACACATATGTCCTGCAAAGATTTCTGAACCTGGCCTTCTCCATTCCTTCTCAGTACTGTCTACACTTTAACCTCATGTCGTTTGTGGCTCTTTGGTCTAAGCACATAACTAAGTTCTCATGGTGACGTGTCAGTTCTTCCAGTGAGATGTCCTTTTCTTCCTCTCCTCTTGTTTTCACTCTAGGTTTTTGTGGATAGTTCAGGTTACCAAGGACTGCTAACCCTCCTGCCCTGAGCCACATGATCTTAGTGGACACAATTGTGTATCTAGCGTGTATGCGTGCGTGCATGTGTGTGTGTGTGTGTGTGTGTGTGTGTGTGTGTTAAAATCATCTATGTAGTTGTGGACTACCTTCAACTTTCACCTCTTCTGTCTCAAATAGCAAATGGAGGGGTTTCAGGATTTACCCTCACCAAGCCTGGTTTCCTGGTCATAGGGAATCAAGCCATGCCTTCCTGCAAGCTGGACAAGAGCTGTCCCAGCTAGGAGTCCGTGGAATGGGGTTGAGCATTGAGTTTTTCTCCTGTGCACAGCAGGTAGGAGATGTTCAGTAAGTACCCCCTGCTGCCCTGTGGGTGACAGTGAGGAGCTATGCGGACTGGTCTCCCTGAGGGTCCTGTGGGAGGCAGTGTGGAGCTGTGTGGATAGTGCTCCCTGATGGCCCTGTGTGAGGCAGTGGGGAGCTGTGCAGAGAGTGCTCCCTGCTGTTCCGTTGGGAGGGAGTGGGGATGAAGCTTTGCAGAGCATAGAAATCCCCACCTGGCCCAATAAGGAAGGCAGGAAACCTGCTGGCCCAGCACCCCCTCACAAACCCTGAGGTGGTCCTTCCCCCTTGTGACCTTTCTAGAGCAGCACTGTGTCAGTGCACCTGCTTTGCTGGAGTCCCTGCTTCAACTCATGACAACAAGAGGGGATGGGGGAGGAGCTTGTTCGGTTTCCCCATCTAACAGGATTTTGTTGTCCTTCCTTCCTTCCTTCCTGTTTCTCATCCAGACCTAACTAAAGCAACAAAGTTCCTTTCATACCTCAGCTGCCAGCGGCATGTCCCTGGAGCAAGTTGCATCCACACTCTTTCCTGTTCCAGCCCCCACTGTCCATAATGAGAGATGGCTGGGCTGCAAGTCATAGTGTGAAATCCACACCCTGGGTAAGATTCAGAAAACCCATCCAGGTATCACTGTGAAAACAGAGTTCTCACCCCAAAAGGAATAACATTTTGAAGCCAAATGGCTGACCATGGCCCAGAAACAGATTTCTACCTTCCCAAATTGCACAGTCAATGTATTAAGTTTTATGACATTTTTATGGCAACAGAGAAACGAAAGCCATAAACCAATGCATTTTTAAAATACACTGGCTGAACCATGAAGTGGACAGAGTACCGTGGAGAACTCTCTGCCATAGGCCTCAGATGCTATCTGAGAGCATCCTTGGCCTTTTGATGGGCAGACCTAACCCCTGCCCTTGCAGCAGTCCATCCTCTCATCTCACTGGAATCCTAATCAGCCTTTGCAGACACAACTTCTTTCCTGGAAATCTCCACACACACAGTGTGAGCAGTTCTTCCTTACTAAGTCAACTGGAACACAGGCTTGTTTCTGGTAACCTCTTTGGATGTACTTAAATACGGCTCTGTCAGGCTTCTCAGCTGCTCATCTGATGGACTGAAACATAGGAAAGTCCATCACTCCCTTCCTCGAGATTCAGCCCCTAATTCCTTTTAGATTCTAAATCCTTTGCCCTAAAACATTTATTTTATTTTGCTTATTCATGTGCGTATTCTGCATGCTTTATTTCATCGTTTATCCCTCCAATTCTATCTGTTTGAGTAGGATCTGCATGTCCTCTCAGACGTTGGCCATAAGAGTCTGCTAGAATGGATGGGCAGTACTCATCTGTCCCACTAAGAAGGATTTGACTCAGTCAATTCTGGCCTTGAGTGCCTGAGGTGCCTGGCAGAACTCACAACCATGCATGCACAATCCAAGTCGGAGATTGCGCAGGCGCCAAAGCCCGACCCTCAGGAAGAGTGCCAGCCCTTCTTGGAATAAGGCTCTGAGACCTCAGAGGACTTTCAGGCAGTGCCAGGTCGAGTCCAGCAACAGCAACTGCAACAGCAACAGGGCGTGGAGGGGCGGGGTGCTGAGGGGAGCCGGCCAAGCCAGGCCGGCCATCTGCAGGCAGAGGAACAGAGGGAGCAGAGCAGCCTCAGGGGCCCTTGGCTTCTGGGGCCGGGGTTGGGTCTGGGAGAGTTCCAGGTGCAGCCCCTGAGCTGCTTCCCGCGGGGATGGAGACACAGGTGAGCAAAGGGGTGGGAAGGGCTCTGATCCGCAGGGCCCCAGCTCCAGAGGCTCCATGGCCTCCTGCACCCGCCTGGTGACAGGGGCTGCTGGAGGGCTCCTGTGGGTTCGGGTTGCACTTCGTAGTTGGCGTCCTTACGTGACCCTCCCTGACTGGAGCCATTGATGGTCCTTAAACCCAAATCCTCATTGAGCTCCTGATGCTGTTAGCTGTTAAATGTAGGTGAAAGTCATATGTGCCTTCTGGAGCTTACCTAAGTTTTCTAAGAACACCTGACAGTTTATTAAAAGAATAAGGGACAAACAGGCCCAGTGGTGCAAGGCTATAATCCCAGCTCTCAGGGAGATAGAAGCAGAAGTGGGTCTCTTGAGTTTGAAGCCAGCCTGATCTGCAATGCAGTCCAGGACAGCCAAAGCTACACAGAAAAACCCTGTCTCGCAAAAAAAAAAAAAAAAAAAAAAAAAAAAAAAAAAAAGAATAGAGGACAGGGTTTGAAACATTGTCATTTTAAAAATCAATTATCTGCAACAACAAAAAAGTAGATAAAATTAATGTAAAAGGAGATGTTGTAACCATTCTACTCTTTATGATTTCCTTCAAATTGTTTGGATTCTACATACTGATGAGAATTTAGCTTATTTGTCTTCCTGTGCCTAGCTTATATCACTTAAAATAATGTGCTCAGGGTTTGGAATCTGAGTGATTTCTCACTCACTGTCCAGGCCCCGGTTCTTCTAAAGTTTGAATGATCTTTTGTGCTTGTAACATGAAGTACACCAGTCATCTGGGTCACCTTGAGTGAGTGAGTGTCTTGAGGCCAGGAGTCGCCTTCCCTTCCCTTCTAGAACAGCAGCTTTCACACTTCTTTTGACTTTGAATTCTCTTTTTGTAACTCTTCAAAAAAGAGGTAAGGTGGTTCATCCCTGTAATCCAAGCACTCGAGATGCTGAGGCAGGCAATCTCTGTGAGTTTCAGGCCAGCCTGGTCTACAGTAAGTGCAAAACAGCCAAGGCAACACAGAAACCCTGTCTCGAACAATAAGAACAAATAGTATTTAGTTGGTTGTTTGGTTAGTTAGTTAGTTAGTTAGTTAAAGAGGTCCGAAATGTTTCTGTGTGTTATTTCTGTTTTGTTACCCCCCTCCTTAAGATATGTACTCAATTTAAAAATGAACTAAATTTGGAGCTGGAGAGGTGGCTCAGAGGTTAAGAGCACTGTCTGCCCTTCCAAAGATTCTGAGTTCAATTCCCAGCAACCACATGGTGGCTCACAACCATCTATACCCTCCTCTGGCATGCAAGTGTACATGGAGATAGAACCTCATATAAATAAATAAGAATTTAATAATATTTTCAAAAAAAGAGAATTAACTAAATTAGTGATTTTTATTGCTTCATCAACAAATGTAAATGAACCTGGCTTGTTTTGAATCTCCTGGTGTGTGGTGATGCACAGCACAGTGACTGTCTACAAGCTGGGATCCCTGCCATTGTGCCAACGCTGGTGATTTTACCCACTGTGCCTGGCCTTATTGCTGCAGTGTCATCACAGGGAAAGCAAGAATAATGTGCGTGTTAGAATTAAAGTCATTTTGATTTTACCCACCTCTTGATAAGTCCTTGGGGAATGAAGGCCAAGAACCAGTGGAGACCATGCTTAGAACCACTGCTTTGGCTAAATCCACCTTCCGCAAGGACATTCTGTTCTTGAGCTGTGATCTACCTCCCAGCCTCTATTTTTAAAAAGCTTATTTGCTCCCGTCTTTTTTGAGCATCACGTAGTCTTGAATTAAGGGGCAATCTTATGAATTGTATATGCTCATTTTGGTTATCGATTCAGATATTTTGACTCTTGCTTCTTATGGTGTCCTCTTAGATTCCAGAGCAGCTGCTCTCTCAACAGATGAAAAGGAAGGAACACATCCCTCATCAGAAAGTAAAAATGGCCAGAGTCCATCCTCCCATAGATCCAGCTCTCTGGAGGAAAAAGAAGTTTCACCCATAGGTTGGTAATTCTTACAATTTTATATATCTAACTTAACCAGATTCCTTCCTGTTTTGAGTGACAGTCTCACTTTGTGCCCCAGGCTGGTCTGTCTGCCATTGTATACCCAGACTAGGTTCATTTTTGCATTTTCTATTGTATTAATTTTCTTTCTTTATTGACCAGACAGTCACGTATATCTATGTAAACAGTGACATTGTTAGGGCCATGGTGCCTTTTTGTTGCTGTGGATGCATAGAGCAGGCTTCTGTTGCCATTTGGTTTTCATTGTTCTCCTCTTCATGTGTTTCAGTGAAGCTCCCCGACACAGCTTTTATTCAGGCAGCCCGCAGAAAGCAGGACCTGGTGTCAGCCATCCCTCCACATCTGTTGACAGGAAGAGAAGCAATCACAAAGACACAGAGAGTGATCCTAATGACCGTGAAGAGGGAATACTATTTACCCCAAAACCTCAAACCCTCAGACAAAGAATGGCTGAAGAAACATGTATGTATTTAGTTTATACACCAGCATGTAAAGATCATGACATGTTCATTACAGCAGTGAAATTTCTGTTGGCTCCTTACCATGTTTTCTGTTATTTTTCAAAAAGCTGATATGAGCAATGAGGACGCAGCTCAGTTGGCAGTCTTGCCTAGCACGCGTGAAGCCTGTGTTCGAGCCCCCAGTACCGCATAAACCATGTGTGATGGCTCATTCCTGTAATCCTAGCGCATAGTGAGGGCCTCCCTTACACACACACACACACACACACACACACACACACACACACACACACACACGCATGCACAGTAGCAGCAAGCTGAATCCCCAGCACACATCTTTTGCTTTAAAGAGTGTTGGTGTTGATCTTTATTATCAATTTGGTCCGTGATGTCATAGCTTTTAAAGGATTTGATTCTATCGTATCGTATTACTCATGGTATGCGTTGTGATATTTACTAATGCTAGACCCCTTCCTTGATTTTTGGCAGGTAAAAGACTTGTACAGCCCCATTTTTGAAAAGTGAGAAATTATCATTGCCACATTTTAGAAAGACTGTTTTGTTAGCTCGTAGGATTCTCCAGAAATTTTAGGTGTCATATGCTATGCTCTTCCCTTCTATAACTAAACTTTTCTCTCTTCAGAAATGCTTAAGTTGCAAAGGACTGTCCACTTTTCTTGTTTGTAACATGTATGCCTTTCCAGGGTTTTCTGTAGAATAAAATTGGCTCCTTGGACCCTGAAATTTTTGCTTATGTTTGAGACTCCATCTTGTGTGTCTAAGCTAGTCTCAGACTTTCCGTGTAGCTAAAGATGACCTTGAATTTCTGGTTCCCTTATTCCTGCTTCCCAAGTCCTAGGATTATATAGGTGTGAACAGCCACATGACACTTGTGAAGTCTTGGGAATTGAACTTAGGGCTTCATGCGTGCTGCGCAAGCACTGTGCCACCTGTGTTGCTACATCCAATGGTTCCAGAAACTATTTTTAAATGTTCAATTCTCAGGTATGAATTAAGTATCTTTTTATTTTAAATTACATTGATTTGTCTTACTTTTTATTTCTTTGTACTTGTTGTGTGTGTGTGAGTTCACAGGTGTGTAATTGTGAGTGCTTGTGTGGACATGTGCGAAGGTCCAGAGGACAAATTGCAGTAGTAGCTTCTCTTCGTCATCTGCTATGGGTCCTGGGGATGGAACTCAGGTCATTAAGCCTGACATCAGCCACCTTTAACCATTGGGCCGTCTTGCTAGCCCTATTTACTCATTCTGTGTTGTGTGTGTGGGAGTGTGGGCACACGCATGCCAAAGTGCACGTGTAGAGTTGAGAGGGTGAGTTGTGGCAGTTGAGTCTCCCCTTCACCACGTGGGTTCTTCAAGGGTTGCACTCAGAGTCTCAGGCTGGATGGCAAATGTCCTTGCTGACCCATCTCAGTGGCCCAAATTGACATCTTTAGTGAGGAACCCAAACCTTTTCTTCTCCCCAGCCTTTTCCCCAGGGAAGGCGGGTGGCGGTGAAGGGACTGCTGGCCCTGGTGTCCAGTGACTGCATTGTAGTTCTCATTGCGAGACAGCGCTCTGCCCAGTTATTCAGCCTTGAGTTTGGTGCCATTATGAAAGTGAAGCTAATCCTGGTTTCTCCCTCTTTGGATTATAATGGGAAGGAAAGAGCATGTGAAAGACTGTTAAGCATGCGCCCTAGATTTTAGTAGCGTCATGAGACAGTGAATCTATGGCATGTTATCGTGTTACCTTCTGGTTTTATAGCAATCAGGAAAGAAGAAGCTAGTGAAGAAAGCAAGGAAGATGAAAATCAAGACCTGTGGGAGCAGCAGTAGATGAGGAAAGCAGTCAGCATCCCGGAGGTGACTGTTTCTATGCTCTATCCGTCAGCAACCTGAGGGAGCTGTAACACATTGCCACAAACCCAGGGACTTTATGTTTGCTTTTAGACCTTGGTCGTTGTGTGGGGACACCCATTCCACGGTGCATGTGTGCAGGCCAGAGGACAACCTGGTAGGCTTGGTTCTGTCTTTCCAGGGACAAATTCTGGAGAGCAGACGCAGGTCTCCAGGCTCACCTTACTGCTGACGCTTCTTGCCGGCCTGCAGTCGGCTTGCTCTCTCCAGCGTGGATCCTGTCAGGCTGGCTTCCTCTGGGGCCTACGTGAGAGCGTCTCCTGGCCTTTTCCTGAGTCTTTGTGCCCTCTGCCCCCACATGCCTTCTCTGCCTCACCCTCTGTGTTGCACAGGATGATGGTTGTACTGGCGTTTGGGCTCACCCATAGAGTCCAGTGTGTCCTCATCTGTCTCCTTCCTTATACAACCACCTACTCAGGGACAAGCGTGACGAGGGAGTTTGAGCCTGTAGGATGTTGGGAGTGTTAGGACTTACAGGAAGGTTGGAAGTGGAAAAGGCTTGGGGACAACTGAGATGAGCTGTGACACATGATGGAAAATAGGAACAGTGGCTTAAGTTTCTGGTCTGCATCTTCATGTTCCTTGTCTGACGTAGTGGACTTTGAGAACCGCTTTCCACTGCAGTTGTGAGGGTGGCAAGCTGTGCTTAGCCAGGGAGACTGAGGAAGGGCCTCTGGGTGCTCTTTCAGGAATGCATTCTCTGCAGGCACCAAACCCCAAACAACCACGGCTTTTCTCACTCACGCGTCTTCAAGAACTCCATGGCTTCCCAAAGAATGCCCCAGAATACCAGCAAAACTAGCTGTGAAACTTCAGGAATAAACTTTTGCTGCAATCAGAACTTTAAAATTTGTCTTGTAGTATGAATTCAATATTCTCAGGGCTGGAACTGTAGCTCGGAGATAGTGCACTTGCCTGGTGAATGTGAGGCCCCAGGTCCAGTTCTCAGCAGTGCCAAGGTCGGGGTGGAGTGGGGTGGGGCTGCAGTTGTTGGCTATGTGGTTGGTTTTGGGTTTGGTTTCTGTTTCTTTGGCCTCGCTCTGTAGCCCTGGCTGCTCTGGGACTCTTAAGATGTAGTTGCCCTGAAATGCACAGAGCTTCTGCCTCTGCTACGTGGGTGCTGGGACTTAAGGCATTCACCACAGTGCCTTGTTTGGGGTGCAAGGCATTAATATATTCTAAAATTGATGGGAGGTTTTTAAAATGTTTTATTGTATCCATGATACTGCAAAGGCAGGGGGACCTGATTTAGTTTTCTTTGTGTGGCAAGGGAAGTGTTTCTTCAAAAATATTTCTTCACACTTTTTAGGGACAAAACGTAGACCTTTCCCAGAGCAGTAAATCTCAAACATTGAAGAAGTTTGATATTTCCATTTTGTTTCCACCAGTAAATTTGGAAATTATAAAGAAACAATTAAGATAGCACCAGATAGATTTC
Source organism: Acomys russatus (assembly GCF_903995435.1). Taxonomy (NCBI): domain Eukaryota; kingdom Metazoa; phylum Chordata; class Mammalia; order Rodentia; family Muridae; genus Acomys; species Acomys russatus. The sequence goes on along the minus strand of NW_026131763.1, from coordinate 30,222 downwards.
CAAAGTGGCTGTACTAGTTTGCATTCCCACCAGCAATGAAGGAGTGTTCCTCTCTCCCCCACATCCTCGCCAGCATGTGGTGTCACTTGAGTTTTTGATCTTAGCCATTCTGATGGGTGTAAGATGGAATCTCAGAGTTTTTTTGATTTGCATTTCCCTGATGACTAAGGAGGTTGAGCATTTCTTTAAGTGTTTCTCAGCCATTTGATACTCCTCTGTTGAGAATTCTCTGTTTAGTTCCAAGCCCCATTTCTCTATTGGGTTATTCGGTTTGGTGGTGTTTAATTTCTTGGGTTCTTTATATATTTTGGATATTAGACCTTTGTCAGATGTAGGGTTGGTGAAGATTATTTCCCAGGCTGTAGGCTGTCGCTTTGTTCTCTTGACAGTGTCTCCTGCCTTACAGAAGCTTCTCAGCCTCATGAGGTCCCATTTATTAATGGTTGACATTAAGGAATGCAAACTAGTACAGCCACTTTGGAAATCTATCTGGTGCTATCTCAGAAAAATGGGAATAGGGCTTCCTCAAGACCCAGCTATTCCACTCCTTGGAATATACACAGAAGATGCTCCAGAACACAACAAGAAAATTTGCTCAACCATGTTCATAGCAGCCTTATTCATAATAGCCAGAACATGGATACAGCCTAAGTGTCCCTCAATAGAAGAGTGGATAAAGAAACTGTGGTACATATACACTATGGAATACTACTCAGCTATTAAAAACAAGGAATTCCTGAAATTTGTGGATAAATGGATTGAGCTAGAAATGATCATAATGAGTGAGTTAACCCAGAAGCAGAAAGAATCAAATGGTATATACTCACTTATATCTGCATACTAGCCCAAGGGGCATGTCCTACGAAAGCCTTCACTTACCAGGAAACTGGGACAGAGGGAAAGGCATTCTATTGGGACTCTAAATGAGAGACGCATGGGAGAATAGCAAAATAAAAGGATCCAGGGGGTCCTAGAAATCTACAAGTAGAACAATATGATAGGCAGATTTGGGCCCAGGGGTCCCGCTCAAACTAAGGCACCAGCCAAGGACAATACAGGAGGTAAACTTTAAACCACTTCCCAGATCTAGCCAATGGTCAGAATATTCTCCACAGTTGACTGGAGAGTGTGATACGACTTTCTCACGTACTCTGGTGCCTCACATTTGACCATGTCCCCTGGAGGGGGAGGCCTGGTGGCACTCAGAGGAAGGACAGCAGGTAGCCAAGAAGAGACTTGATACCCTATGAGAATATACAGGGGGAGGTAATCCCCCTCAGGAACAGTCATAGGGGAGGGGAATAATGAGAAAATGGGGTGGGGGGAGGAAAGGGAGGATACAAGGGATGGGATAAACATTGATATGTAACAAGAATAAATTAATAAAAAAACCATAAAAAAAGAAACAATTAAATAATAGGTGAGTAATGTTTATTTTTTAAATTTACATTTATCTTCTATGATTAATAGAAAAAAGTACTAATGTTCTTTTAATTATTTAATTATTAAATATTAATATTAAACAGGTTTTTAGGAAAAAATTAATTTCTTATTTTATCATACAAACGCACATACAGCAAGTTTTCTTTTTCTCATTGGTCCTAATGACAGATATTCCTTACATGGTCAAAACCAGTTATTACATTTTATAAACTTTAATATGACTATAGGCATTTTTCTACACTGCTGTCTATTGTCTTTAGAGATGTGGTCTTGCTTTGTAGCCCAGCTGGCCTTGATCTCCTGTCCTCTGCGTTCCAAGGGGACAAGACTCTACATGTGCTTCCACCACACTCCAGCGTGCTTCCCTTCCACAGCATCAGACGGATGTGATTCGTGTTTGTGCCTGTGGCTGATTTACTGTAACTGTTGCTCTGTTCTAAGCTCATCTACGTGCTGCTGTGGTGGTGGCCATGTTGGCTTTTGTGTTTTGAGGTTGGATCTTACTCTGTAGTCCAGCCAGCCTAAGACTTAACTGTGTAGCTGTGGTTGGCTCTGAATTCATGATGCTCCCACCTTGGTTTCCCTACTACTGGGATTACAGGGTGTGTGTGTGTGTGTGTGTATATATGTGAGTGTGTATGCATGTATGTTTGTTTTTTGATACATTAATGGGAAATTCACCATGACCAAGAGCTTATTTTTATGACTTTTGGTACAGTGCCTCCCTAAAGCAAAATTCTCTTTACACATGGGCACTGACAGTTACCCCAAGCACACAGTACTACTCTAATGATTATAGTTTTGCTAAAGTTAAGGCATGTCCTGTCAGAAGCTGTTTTTGTTTGAAATAGTATATATTAAAATGTATGCTGTATCTAGTGTCTACCAGTCCCTGTGCTTATGAAATATAGGTATAATGGTCAGCTTTTGGTTAGCCTGTGTGGCAGTCTGGTACAAGAGTGCATTCTATTCGCCTTTTAAAAGAACATCTGCACCTTTTTTCAAGATGTGTGTACACACATGATTGGCGCGTGGGCAGAGTCACAGCACAGCTTGATGGAGTTGCTTCTCTCCTTCCATCTTTACATGGAGTCTGGAAATTGGACCCAGGGCATCAGGCCACTGAGCCATCTCACCAGCTCAAGATGTGAAGTGCTTTTGTGTTTGTGTTTGTTTTGTTTCATTTAACCTGAGAATAGGTTCAAATTTTCCTTACCTAGCCAGCCTTAAAGTAACTCAATTTCTTACTCATATCACAGAATGTGTTGTTTTTTGTTTAAATAAAGATATTTTTAGACAACACACTTTATAATATAATGAAGTAAATATTAGAAATCTTCAGGTGTAGCAGCACTTAACATCTGTATTCTGTGGGGTTGGCTGACTCCAGTCCACCCTGTGTTTGTGAATGAAGTTTTTGGGGTCACAGCTCTGCATGAGTATTTCGTACTTCCTGTGGGTACGTTGGTGATAGAGCGCAGAGCTGAGTAGTTGCGAGAGCAATGATGTAGCTCTAAAAGCTAAGGCTGTTCACTGTCTGACCTGCTGTGGAATACAGCTTGCCAACCCCCCGAGGTTCCGAAATAGTGGCACCGAAGTAGTGAGACTTCAGCAGACTCAACATTATTTCTGAAGTACATTCATTATTGTTCACTGTGTTTTAAGTAGCGTTCCTTAATTAGAATAAATTCAAGCTGTTACGTCTAGAATTGTACATAAACCAAAGCCCTAAGGGTGCTTCCTGAGGGATTGATTGTGCTTGAGAGAATTATGACAGAAACGAAACCGACAGTGGGTCACTCACGGACGTAGATTAATGTTTCAGATCCTCTTTAAGTAAATGCTACTTTTAACTTTATTCTATTTTCAACTAGGTTCTTTATTTTTAAAATGAAAATAGTTTTAATTAACCAGTACAAATAATACCAAAAAGAAGGTTGGTGTCCCCAAAGAAAACCAGTTTTTTTTCCTAGACATTGCCATATGTCCATATGTTATTACAGAAATACATAGTATTTTTATAGTGCCCCACTTTTTGCCAAAAAAGGAAGCCATTATTTCCCCTGATGTATGCTTGTCTTTATACATAATATATGCTTAGAAAATACTGCTATAGCTAATAATGAGCATGCTTGGAACCCCGTTGGTTTTTTGAGACAAGGTCTCTCATTGGCCTGGGAATTGCCCCTTCCTGGGATTACAAGTGTGCCATGTCAACCTTCTAAAGTGGTTTGGAGCTCTTGCTCAGGGCCTTGTGCTTACAAGGCAGATACTTTCCTGACTGAGCCGTTTTCCCGGCCCAGCTTTCACATTTATTTACATAAAGTGAGGGAAGATTTTTAGACAAGTAGTGTTTCCCCACTAAATTTAGAAACAAGATATATGGCTTAAAGGCTAAAGAATTTCTTTTAAGGAACAGGTTAGCAGAATAGGTTACATACTTTTTTTATTTTGGTTAAAGTCCACATACTCTGAATTTACCTCATTTTTTTTTATTGATTTGCAGATCTAAGGCATACAGAGTTCAGATGCTAATAGGATATATATTCCGGATACTATGAAAGAAAAATATTTCATCTGTTTCTGTTGGCATGTGTCTCTGATAGGTAACTTAATTTTAACAGATAAACAGTCCTTGAGTCGATGTGTGTAATATTACCAAGAGCAGGAGCTAGTAGGCTGCCTTGACTTCAGCAGAGCAGCCTAAGGGTCATGCAGCGAGGAGGAATGGAATGGGACCCTCATGTAAACCAGCAAATGGCAATCAAACACCAGATAATATACAAACATAACCACGTTTAAATGGTATTAATGCCAGCTTATCAGTCTCCAAGGAAGATATTGCAGATTGGTGTAAAATAAACACACGTGTTTCTATGTTTCATGTAAACCTTTGGTTATTCTTGGTACCTAATATATAAATTCTGATTAGTCTTAGCCTAAAACTGAGTCACTGCACCTTACAAGTAGCCTGCAAATGGAGGTGGAGGCCCATGCCCTTAATGCGGACAAGGCAGGAGTTCAAAATCACCCTTTTGCTACGTAGTGAAATCAAGACCAGCTATGTTAAACAGACCCAGTTTCAACAAATAATTAAATTTTTTTTTAAATCCTATGGCTGACTTCTGTTTTTAAGTGCTTGTAGGTGTCTTTTTGTTTTCCCCTTTGAGAGCAGTAATTGTGATCTCCCTAGCTTCACAAGTCTAGTAAATCCAGGTTTATATGGTAATCACTTTCCCTGGGTGTGTTTGAAAACATCTTCATTAGAATACTGCTTAAAAGAAAAAGTATGAAAAATGAAACTTTCATCTCTTTGATTTAGATTAACATCACTACAGGATGCTCATCGCTCACATCAGAGAGAATATGAAAAATACGTACGAGACATGGAGAGTTCAAAGACAGCCATCCGGAGCCTTCAGAACACATCAGATCACACTCTAAACTACAGATACTACAAAGGCATGAAAACTTCCGTGGAAAATATCATTGACTGTCTAAAGGAAAAGGTAGGTGTAAATGCGCATGAAGAGAGAACCCTCCCTGTAGTCAGTCAGCACAGGAGAGACAGGCTGGAGAGATGGGTAAGGTGTGCAAGCCCAAGGCCCTGAGCTCTGTGTCTGGGACACCAAGTGAAAGAGGCTCGGTGCTGTGGGTTTCAACAGCTGCTCACTCCGTAACCCAGGGCGGCGTCCACTCGTAATTCTCCCGCTCAGCTCCTGAGTTCTGGGATTACAGTTCTATGCCCCCCACACATTTTTTACATGGTATTTCACATTCTCTTACTGTTAGACATGGGCTGTTTAATGTTTTTGTTTTGCTATTGTAAGTAACATAAAGTTTCCTACATACGTTTTGTGTTAAAATTTGATCTGAAACATATTACTGGAAAATAAAATGAATATACTAAGTATAAGTAATTTTTGGGTTTATGCAACATGCTGCTGAAGTATTCTCCAGAATGAATGGTGCTTTATTACTTTGCTAGATTAATAAAAATAGATTCTGTGAGCCAGGCGTTGTAGTCCACGCCTTTAATCCCAGCACTCGGGAGGCAGAGGCAGGCGAGTCGCTGTGAGTTCAAGGCCAGACTGGTCTACAAAGCAAGTCCACAACAGCCAAGGCCACACAGAGAAGCCCTGCCTTGGCGGGGGGTGGGGTGGGGAGGTGCGGGAAGATTTTGTAAAATGTCTATTTTGAGCGCAAAAGAAAATCTTTGTTTTTTTAGCTGGATGCAGTTTTGCATGTGAACCAAGTCCAGTGTGAAGCTTCTTAATGTATCTTGCAGCTAGCTTTGTAGCCGAAGTTGGCCTCCCCCTTGTGACCACTCGGCCTCGGCCTCCTGAGTCCTGGGACTTCAGTGTGTGAGCTGCGGTGGCCTGAGGGGGTCTTCTTTTTCTTGTAAACTCTGAGTCCTTTGCCCTGTTCACATCTTGGTGCTTAGTGGGGATTTTTTTCTCTTAGTTTTAGTCAATGGAAACAGATCTTTATAATTTAAACCATTTTTTAATTTAATTGGTGTGAGTATGTCTGCCTGCATGTACACCTATGCAACCCAGGCGTTCAGTGTCGGGAGTCCAGAAGAGAGCATCAGATCCCCTGGAACTGCAGTCACAGATCTCTGTGAGCTGCCGTATGGGTGCTGAGGAACTGAACTTTGGTCCTCTGGAAGAGTAGCCAGTGCTTTTAATTAACAACTGAGCCATTTCTCCAGCTCCTGGTCTAGAAATTTTTATGCTTATGCAATTTTGATCTAAAGTTTATTGTTTTGTTTGTGATGGGTTTTGATACTTGTATATTTAAAGTTTTTACACTATCAGATTTTTAAGTCTTTCACTTTACACATTGTGTCTGTGCATACTCAGTTCTGACATTGGGACCCTTTATTACCTTTTTGCAAGGTACGTTATTTAAACCCCACAGCTTCAAAAGAAAAAAAGATTGTTAAAATAATTAAACTCATCAGGCTTGGTGCTGCACACCTACAATCCCAGCACTGAGTGAGGCAGAGGCAGGCGGACCACCATTCCAGGACAGCCTGGTCTACAAAGCAAGTCCAAGACAGCCAAAGCTACCCAGAGAAAAGCAGAAATAAATAAATAAATTAAACTCTACTTCCCATATTATTCTATGCATAAAAGAATGCTTTTCCCTGCATGGTAAGTGTCAGTTGGCACTTGCTTTCTGTGGTATCTTTTACAATGCAATACTTTTCTTCATTCATCCTTGAATTACACTGATAAAATCCTACCCACCCACCTGGGGTTGCTATAGCTCTATCCTGGGAGCAGCTGTAGGACACGGGAATGAAGTGACTGCTCTCTTAGAAGGAGGATTCCAGTGTCATCTGGTCACACATTGTGTAGCATAGCCCTCCTATCTGGCCTAGTGGCTCGCTTCCATCTTCTCACAGTGCCAGGGCTCAGCCCCAGGGCCATAGGCATGCTACCTCTCAATACAGCCCAGCCCCATCTTCAGTTTGCAGGTTTCACCGGCATCTGGTATCTCCTTACCACCTGTCCTCTCATTTTTCCTTCCCCATTCTCCAAGAGGGACCGGTTCTTTTCCTGTCACTCATGCGTGTGCTCCTCATCCCACATCATTTGTTTCATAGTTTGTGATACTTGCACTAACACTGGAACTGTTTATTCAAAAATTGAGTTGCACATGTGGTTAAAATAGTGCCTTGTAATCTTTTCCTAATCCATTATTCATAAACTGCATAACGTTACCTTGTGTTTCAGATTGTCGGCATTGCGGAGCTGGAGTCATCCACATACACGCTGCTTTTACAACGATCAGAAGCACTTTTGAAACGGAGGCAAGATGAGTTAAAATGTGAATCATCATATTTGCAACAGTTATCACGTTAGTGTTTTCTCTATTCTATTGGCATTTGTTAAGCTAAACTGCCGTACGGAGAATTAAAGATATTTTTAGTTCTGTAATTTTTTTAAAAAAGAAAAAAGCTCTTTAGATACGGTTACTGTTGCTATGAAGAAATACCATAACCAAAAGGCAAGTTGGCGAGGAAAGAGTTTATTGCACCCACTGTTCCATGTAACAGTTCATTCTTGAAATCCATAAGGGCAGGAACTCAAGCAGGACAGGAACCTGGAGGCAGGAGCTGAGGCAGAGGCCATAGATGGTGCTGCCTACTGGCTTGCTCAGCCTGCTTTTCTATAGAATCACGGACCAGGCAGGGAGGGCCACCCACAGCGGGTTGGGTGCTCCCCATGATCACTAAGAAAATGCCAGATAGGCCTGCCTCCAGACAGATCTTCTGGAGACATTGTCTCAGGTGAGGCTCCTTTCTTTGTGATAACTCTAGCTTGTGTCAAGCTGACATAACACTAGCCACTACTAAACCTTTTTCTGTATTTTCACACTAATACTTCACCCAAATGTGACACTTCAAGGAGGAGTTTCAATATACCTTGTTTAAGGTTAAAAAATAATAATAATGACTATTACGATTTCTAGTCACTTAAGCATTTGATACAGAATTTTTTAAAGTATTTTTTCTAGGTATGTGTACATACCTGAGTGTATGCATGTGCATCATGTGTGTGAAGGAGGGTTCAGAGACCAGAAGGGGATAAGTTCCCCCGAGACTGGCATGAGAGACTGTTGTGACCCTTCCGACCAGCAGAAAATAAGGCCACTACCAGAGCGTTCTTCTCCAGGCTGTTTATTCAGGAACCTTTTCAGCAAGCTTCTTTTCCTGCACCCAGCACCCCTCTTATATCCTCTGCCTCACCCAATCAGCAGCACTTACATCGGTAGCTCCAATTGATTCCCGACAAGGCGGGTTGCCTACATGGTTTCTTTGTGTGGACTAGGTTAGCCTCGAACTCGGATTAAAGGCATGTGCTACCATGCCTGGCTCTTCACAGGTCCTGTTGTTAAGCAAAACAACAACAAGGTGTAGTAGGGATGGAAGGTGGATGTCCCCGACTTGCCTAGAATTACAGAGATCTGCCTGCCCTGTGCTGGGATTGTAGGCAGGTACCCCTATGCTGGGAAGAAAACAAGATTTCTTATACAGAACCGGAAGTACAAATGGGATTTCACTACTGGGTTTTGTTGCTGTTTTGTTTTTGTCTTTTTGATAACTTTGTCCTTTGGCAATTTCATGTGTGTATAGTGTACTGTTTACTCTCACCCCCAGCTCTTCACCTTGTCTCTGTCATCCCGTCCTCCTCCCACTGGCTCCTTTCTGTTTCACGTCTTTCTATTTGTTTTGCTTTGTTTCGTGACCTCTAGTTCTAACTAGGACTGAGTGTACAGATGGGTTTGGAACTATCTTTTTGGAGCCTTGTGGGCTCCAGTAATTGTCTTTCCCCCCAGAATCCATCAGTTGCCAGTAGTTCCCCAGGAAGGGGTAGGACCCATGACCTCCCAATCCATGACTGGCTCTTGGCAGGCCCAGCCGTGTCTAGGCAGCCTCTGCTGCTGAGATCTCGGGTTTGCAGTGCTTCTGCCATGTCCTGAAAATAGCATCTCATGTCTCTTCTCCCTGTCTCCTGCTCTCACTTCTATCCATTTTCTCTTCCATGGTATTCCTTCTGCCTGAAGGGAGTGGCATAAATGCTGAGCACGGGGGCTGCTGCATGCACCTGCATTTACTGCAAAGACAAGGTTCCCTGGTTAAGTATGAGTAGCATTTGTCTATGGATATAAACATAAATATCTAGGCTGCAGTTTGATGCCACATCAGTTAGCTAAACCATAGCGGGGAAAATGCCCTGATCTCCCCAGCCACAGGGTCTCTAGTGTCAGATGCTACCAGGTTAGTTTATCATTCTGTACAAAGTTCAGCTGTATTCCAGCGATTCCACTTTAGTGTGTAGCCTTATTAAAACTAGTCTTACACACACTAAAAGACTTCTGTGGGGTGTTTTATAGCAGCACAGCATAATGAGCACCCTAATGGGAACCCTCAAAGGTCTAATGAGTAGCATCTTAGCAACAAAATGTAGTGTACCTGTGAAAGTGACTTAGGGGCCACCGTATGCATCTGCTGAGTTTCATACAGCACTGTAATAGCTGCTTCTGACTGCAGACCAAATGGCACTGTTAAAAGTACTTGACTTAGTTATTATATTTTCAATTACCTCTTGCTGATGCTTTCTGAATTTTTAAGAGGAATTACTTAAAGATATTGTTGCAAGAATGAAGAAATCAACAGAAGATGATATCTTTATTTCTCTATATCCAAAAAGGTAAAAGCTCTTCATTTTTATATATTTGGAATAGCTTTTCTTTTGGGGGGCAGTAGGGTACTGTAAGACACAGCCTGGTGTAGCTTAGAGTATCCTTGAACTTTCTACAGACTGATTTTGAACTCATTATTCTGTGTTCTTCCTCCACCACCCAAGTGCTGGAATTAGAGGCACTTGCCATCGTGTCCAGCCACGACAGAATACAGATTTGTTTAAGAAGTTAATGCTGAAGACACTACAGTTGTTGCTAGACATGATGCACACACTATATTTGAGGCAAACTGAGATTCAGCAAACATTTCTTTGACTCTCCCGTGTACCATAGCTGCTGAGCACTTGGACATTATGTGTTTGAGTGTCTCTTGTTTTTAAATCTATCCTAGTAGCAGGAGGTTGTAGCCTAGAGAAAAGCACAGATTCTTAGCTCCACTATTTCTAGGGAGGCAGAGTCAGTAGCTGCCCCACATGGTAGTAGGACGATGAAGACTGTTCAGAACAGAACCGTGCAGTGTGCAGAGGAAGCACGGAACTGCAAGGCTAGTGCATCACGGAAGGGCAGGAAGCTGCAGCTATGAAGTCTGGGTTCATCCTTGGAAGTGGGGCTGGATTTGTGGTCATACAGCTGCCAGCAAGGCTTTCTTAGTAGTGATGATTGTGAACTGTAGCCACCCAGTGATACTCCCAAGTTAAGAGTCAAGAGAGGAGGGAATGGGGTGGGGGGAGGGCTTGGAGCTTCCTGACTTATTTGAGTTAGGAAGAGATATCTGCGAATAAAAATTATGCGTAGTAAGTTTTGCTTTCTACTGTTTTAGGTTACTAATTCCTTCACATGGTTCAAAATATGAGTGCACTTCATGTAAATTTAAGCCTTTTGACTAAAATCAAGTGTATCTTTAAAATGAAAAAAATTTTGATTTTATACATACAACAGGATATATATATATTTATATTTGCTGAGGATGTGTGTATATGCACCACATGTATGCCTGGCACCTGCAGAGGTCAGAAGCGAGCACTGGGTCCCCTGGAGCTGGAATTACAGGAGTTATGAACAATGATGTGGATGATTAGAACCGAACCATGTGTAACCGCTGGACCGTCCCTGCAGTCCCTAAAAGGGTTATTTACTCTCAGACTTCTGACTATGCAGAGTTCACCGTTTGCCTTATATATGCTGTGGTCTTACCCCTTCCTTCTTAGCAGTGAACTATATTATAAGCAGGTACAATAGTTTTCAGCCTTTTTCACTTAGATGAAGTTTTTTCATGTCCTCATGGAGGTAACTTTTCTTGTTTTTTTTTTTTTAAGCTGCACAATAGGCATTGTCTTAGTTAAGGTTTCTATTGCTACAACAAAACATCATGAGCAAAGAGCAAGTTGGGAAGGAAGTGGTTTATTTGGTTTATACATCCATATTGCTGTTCATTACTACAGGAAGTCAGGACAGGAACTCAAACAGGGCAGGAACCTGGAGGCAGGAGCTGATGCAGAGGCCAGGGAGAAGTGCTGCTTACTGGCTTGTTCAGCCTGCTCTCTTATAGAAGCCAGGACCACCACCCATGGGCTGGGTCCTCCCGCAGTGATCAATAATTGAGAAAATGCCTTACAGCTGGATCTCATGGAGGCATTTCCTCAACTGAAGCTTCTTCCTCTCTTATGACTTTAGCTTGTGTCAAGTTGACACCCAAAACCAGCCAGTACACGATTGTAGGTGTCCTGTAACTGACCGGCATGTGAATGGTGATCTCTTACCAACAGTGAGGCAATGAGCAAACTGTGCAAAGGCAATCATTATTTACAAGACACACTTGCGGAAATTCACTGTTGGCTGAGTGAGGATTCGTAACTCTTGGCAGATACCATCAGAGTGCCTTGATTCGTTTTTCATTTAGGTTTTTTAGTTGCTTACTGAAGACAAACAAAAAACAGGACGCGGTTGGTTAAGAATGTGTATTGCTCTTCCAGAGGACTAGAGTTTGATAGCCTGCACCTAGGTTGACAGCTCACAGCCATCTGTAACTCCAACTCCAGGGTCTCTGGTGGCTCCTCTGTCCTCTGCAGGCACGACACTCACATGCACAGACCACACACGGACATACAAAGATACACAGAATTCAAAACAAAAACAAACCATAGTCCTATTGTTTTTAGGTTTTATTCTGAAAAAAGAACTATTTTATATATTTTCTCCTCACCCTCTTCCCCTCTTGATCCTTTCTCCCTCCTCCTTTGTTTAGAGTTAGTTCTGAGGAAGGAAAAATGTCACCTCACTCAAAGTTCCAAGAAAGACAGTTCTGGGGAGCTCTCAAGGTAAGCAGAATGCTGTCTTTAAAATGTGCCCGTATTAGTCCGTGTGGCTAGACAGTGTGGGGGACTACTCCACTCTGCCACTACAGCACGAAAGCACTAAGAGACTAGCAGTGTGTAAGCAACTGAACTGTGCTTGATAAACTTTGCTTAGCAACACAAAAATTTGAACATCACATAACTTTCATATTTTAAAAATATTCCATGTAGGTTTGTTTTGTTTTACTTCTTTTTTATTTTTTATTTTTATTTTATGTTCATCGATGTTTTGCCTTCACGTATGTCTGTGTGAGGATGTTAGATCTTGGAGTTATAGACAGTTGTGAGCTGACATGTGGGTGCTTGGAATTGAACCCAGGTCCTTTGGAAGAGCAATCACTGTTCTTAACCGCTGAGCCATTTCTCCAGCCCGTGTTTTACTTCTTTGAGACACAGTCTCACTATATAACCCTGGCTGGCCTGGTACTTGCTATGGAGTCCAGGCTATCCTGACGGAGTAAGCCTTCCTGCCTCTGCCTCCTATGTACTAGAATTAAAGGGCTGTGCCACCATGCCCAGCCTTATTCTGTTGTGTTTTTTAATACTTTTAAACATTCTTTAAAAATTTAAAAGTTGTTGTCTCATGGACTCTACAAAAGAAGCTTTGGGTTGAATTTAATCTCAGGTCGTGACTGGCGACACACTGGTCAAAAGCTAAAGTTAAAAGCAGAGACAGGTCGGTGGATGTAGATGTGATAAGGAGGTCTGTTCAAACAATGTTTCAGGCGAAGCATCAAAAAGGTCCCACCACCGACTAACACACGATGTTGGCACCTGGGGCTTATGTCATTCTTAGACATTGTAGTAGATGTAGGAGGAAGAGGAGGCTTGGGAGGGATGGTGAAATCTGTGTTGGATGTAGTAAATTGATAGAACTGTGGAGAAGGAACCTTCTTGTAGGTTTCTAGGACTGTCTGCATCCGTCTACTTTACCACTCTTCACTTTTAATCCCAGCACTCAGGAGGCAGAGGCAGGCAGACTGATCGCCATAGAACGTTCCATGAAAGCCATGGTGACAGAGAGAGACCCTGTCTCAAAAACAAATGATGCATTGGATGAACAATCAGCAAAAGCCACTGCCAAACACTTGAGATGCTTTGAGCTGACAAACTGCAAGGTTGTGAGCTGAGAAAATAAAGGAGGGGAGAAATCACTGCAGGATCGAAGAGGTCAGCAGCATGCTTGCATTGGACACACGAAGATGTAAAGTCACACGAGCTATGGGGCCATGAGCCTGTAATGGCAGCACAGTGGAAATACAAGGCATGGATCAGAACTTCAGAGACAACCTAAGCTACAATAGACCCTGTCTCAAAACAAGAAACAGAAAAAAAAGAAAAGAAAACAGACAGTTAAAATATAAAATTGGGCAAGCAACCTGAAAAGGCAATTCATAAAAGATTATGGGTAGCATACATATATACATGTAATATGTTGGAATATGTATATATCCATTGTAAAGAGACACATGCATAATAAATATAAAAGTGCTTCCATTTGTAACCAGGGAAATTCAAATTTAATGTACAAGGAAACAGGTCATCAAGATGGCTCAGAGACAAAGGTGCCTGCCACCAAGCCTGAAGACCTGAGTTCAGTCCCTAGAGCTCACAGTAGAAGGAACAAACCAACTCCCTAAAATTGCCCTGAACCCTTCACATACTGTGGCATATGCACCCATACAAACCACACAGATACACATCCAAATGACTAAAACTAAGAGAAACAGCAATACTAAGTGTTGGTGAGGATTAAGGAACCATGGAAACAGTGTACAACTGACGGGTGTGAGGGTGGGTAACTACCGCTTCAGATGCCGCCGTTTCCACCAAGATTTTCATACCCTGTGACCCAATATTTTCACATATGGGTTCATGTTCAGCAGAATTGTATGCAGTAGCCTCAAGAGACACATCTTGGAATGTTATCACAACATTTGTAATACAGAATAAAACTGAAAATGACAATGTCAATAACCCTGGGGTAGACAAACTTTAGCATAGTCACACAATGACATACCAAACAGCAGCAAAAAATGGATGACAGTTATACAGAACTGTGTGGAATTGACACAGACATAATAGCAAAAGCGTGTCAGGCAGAAATACAAATGGTTCCATTTATATAAGGTTCAAAAACAGACAAAAGTATACCATTGTCTGGAAGGTGCACACTTAGGTAGGAAACACATAATTTAGGGGGGGGGCAAGTAAGAGAGTGATTATTGTAAAATCCAGAATGTTTGATTTGGGAGCCTGGAGTTTGAAACAGATCCAGGCTAGGTGTCAACAGCTCTGTTTCTTAACCTGGACAGAAATCACAGATGGATTTTCTGTGTGGCAAGTGTTTGACTGTGTAGTTTGGTTTTGTGCATTTTCCCATGTGCATGTCATTTTTCGAAGTAAGAAAAATAAAAGCTCTCAGATAATGTTCCCCAGTGGACATACTGCAGAAGTCCCGTGGTCCCTAGAAAACTGCTTCATTATAACTCGAGGAAAGCTCTAGAACTGAGATAATGGACTCAAAATGAAACTCATCCGTGGGCAGCCTGGACCTAATATTAGCCTACGGGTTTCCTCTTACCAAATACCATGTACGTTGATTGTAACCATATGAATAGGTTGTGGCTAATTAGCATTATACAATTTATTTCACACAATTAAGTCCTTGCAAGAAATTGCCGTGGAGAGAAGCTGGAGAGATGGCTGCCTGGCTAAAGGTTTTCACCACTCTTGCAGAGGGCCCCAATTTCAGTTTCCACAAACATTGGGTTGGCCACAACTGTCAGTAACTCCAATTCCAGAAAAGCCAATGTCCTCTTCTGGCCTTCATGGAGGGCCCTCCAAATCCCTCCAAACAGGGTATCTTTAGGGCAACTCACAACCGCCTATAACTCCACATGCACTCAAAACTGAATCTTTTTTTTAAGTGATGCACCAAAATAAATCAAAAGAGCGGGATTGCCTGACTATGTGTCTTTCACCACTTCTCCTTTTCCTTCATAGATCTGCAGCTGTGGGATGGCTTCCTGTGCTGGCTTTAACTCTGTGACTTGGCTCTCCTCCCTAAGCCTTTCTCCCTCCATCTGTATTTGCTCAGTAGTTACCCAAGGATTACAGTCCACCTTCCCAGGTGTCTGTGGGGCTGAGACGCCACTGAGATGACAGGTGCTAAGTATCACAGTATATGACTACTTGCTCAACAAATGTTGCTGCGTTTCACTACTACTAAGAATCGGTGACTTTAATGTCTACCTTCTATTGAGAAGTGAATTTGAGGTGATTATCTGTCCCTGTGCTAAATAATCTGGGATCAAGTACCCTCTTGTGTGCCTGTGTAACCCACTTGGCAGGAAGCGCAATTTCCTGTTTGAGTGTGCTCAGTCCCATTGGCACTGAACAGAGCCACTCACTCCCTTAAGTGCATCGTTCTGAAAGGAAGTCTGTGCGCCCTACAAGCAGAGGGAATGGGGAGCCACTAGCCAAAGATGATGCATCACTTACTACTTTGCACTGGGGCCCTCACTTTCATCTCCCTAGGTTTGCATCTGTGGTGGTACTTCCTGTATGGGCTTTCATTCCCGTGATGTAGCCCTCCTCCCTAAACTTCCTCCATCCATTTATGTTTCCTTGTTACTTACCCCATACATGTCTCAACTATGTAAGACAAATAAAGTTCGGAACTCTCCTACATCGTTTTCACCAACCTGCAGCTCATGGGTCCCAAGAAGACATATGCAGTAGAGTGTAGCTACAGTATGGCCCTTCCCCAAATGTAGAAAAAAATACCATGATAGAATTTTTATAAGGGGAGTACTTGACTGTGTGCTCAAACATAAATTTCATACGTACATGATACAGCTAACAAGGTCCACATAAATCCACATGGTAGAAGGAGAAAACTGATTTCCACAAGTTGTCCTGAAAAGAAAAAGAGAAGAAAGATAAAAAACAATATGGATAAGTAGGTGAGACAGAGAAAAAAAGAGTTGAAGAAAAAGCAGAAACAGAAAAACATGAAAATAAATATAAATAGAAGCAGATAAGTTATAGACGTGGGTTAAAGAGAAGCAGAAAAAGGTAAAAAGTTTTAAAAAAAGCAGGAAAAAGAGAAAAATGTTCAAAAAGCATGAAAAAGAGAAAAAGGAATGAGGACGTTAAATATTAAGAAAGAAGGATTTGAGAATGAAAAGGGGGAAAGGGGAAGAAAGGAGGAGAAAATCAAGCAGAAGGAAGAGACAAAAAACACAACAACGTTGCAGAAATTGACAAAAAGAAGAAGAAAAATGATAATGAAACAAGATAAAGTAGAAGAAAACAATGAAAATTACAAAGAGAAAATTAAGAAGAGAAATAGATGAAGAAGAAAAGGTGGAGAAAAGAATGATATAGAAGAAAAAGGAGAAAATTAAAAGAAGAAAAGAGAAATTGATAATGAGGGAGAAGGGGAAGAGGAGTGTGAGAAAAAAGTAAAATTAGGAAACCAAAGGAAAAAAGAAAAAGATTTTGAAAAACAGATGAAAAAGAGGAACAAGAAAAAGTGAATGAAAATTTTAGAAAAAGAGAAAATTGAATGAAAATGTGATAATATGAAGAAAAGGATAAATAATGAAGAACATGGGAATAATTTAAACAGAAGCTACAGGAAAATAAAAAGAAAAAAAGTTGAAGAAAGTAATAATAATGGATAAGAACACAGAAAAATATTCCAGAATATAATGACAGTGATGAAGAACATGGGAAACAAAATAGGAGGAGAATTATGAAAAAATGTAAAATGTATAAAAAAAAGGGGAAAATGAAAATTAAGAAGACAAAGGGCAATTTGTTAAAAAGGAGAAGTTGAAAAAAAAGAAATTTGAAATACGGATGAATAAGAGAAAAAATGGGGAGTTTAAATTTAGAATAGAGTGAATTTGAGCAAAAACGATGTAAAATTAGAAGAAAAGGATAAAAAGGAACTATTAAATGAAGAAAACATTAAATAAGAGTAGAGTTACAGATGAGAATGAAAGGCAAGAGGAAAAAGGAAAAGGAAACAATAAAAAGGAAGGGAAAATATAGAAATAGAAAAAAGGATAAATAATAGTAAAAAGAAATATGGACAAAAAAATTAGATAAGAGGTTAAAAGTAAAACTATATATAAGGGCATGAAAAAATGAGACAAAGGAGAGAAAATTATGGCGAATGAGGAGAAAAATATAGAAAAAAAAAACAAAGGATAAAAAAGGCAAAACAGAAATGAAAATTAGTTGAATAAGTTATAGATTAAGAAGAAAAGAGGAAAAAATTAGAAATGAATGGAAAAGAAAAAAAACATTGAAAAAGATGAAAAATAAGTAAAATGAAAATAGAATAAAGAAAAAGATGAAAATAAAAATTGAGGAAAAGGATGAAGAATATAGAAAAAAATAGTCTAAAAAGGAAGAAGGAGAATTATAAAAAAAGAATAAAAAGGATAAGAAAATTGTCAAGATTTAGAACAAACAGCTAAAAAGAGAAAAAATGTGAGTAAAAGAATGAAAAGAGAGGAAAAATGAGAACACAAGGAGTTGTAGAGGAGAGTAAAAAGGAATAAAGCTGAGAACCACATAAAACTGAAAGTAAGGGAAAATATTAGGAAAAGAAAAATCAAACCACCTAAAGAAAAAGTTGCAGGAAAAAAATGGAAAAGAACAGGAAGTAGAAAATGGGAAAATTAAGAAAAAGAGGAAGAAAATAGGAAAGAAATTGAAAACAGAATGACTTAGAGGAAAAAGAAGTGGGAGTTAAAATTTTAGAAAAGTAGGAATTTGAACCAAAAATTGAAAACATTTGAAGAAAAGGATGAAAATTTTTCTAAAAGGGAAAAAAAAGGTGTAGATGAAAAGGTGAGGATCCTGGCCACACATATTATTGCTTCATCAGGCAAGCAGGGTTAAGTCAAGAGGCAGAGAGCCTGAGTGGAGGTTAATCAGTGGAGTGTACAAAGAGCACAGACTGGCATCAACAGTGCTAGAATCCCAGCAGGCAGTGGGAGTGAGAGGCTACTGGAAGTGCATTAGGGGCTCCGGAACAAGGCTTCAGATAGCTTGAGAACACAGTGTGTGGGATGATATTTACATGGAACCTGTCTCCAGCTCAGTCAGGGTGAATGATACACACAGGCTACAATATGTCCCTCAATATCTTCAAGGTACACTTCACATCTTACCTTAATGAATAGGCCTGGGTATTAGCTGCTGCTGTGCAATAAAAAGATGTGGAGGAAAAGAGTAGACCAAATGTGATAGTCTTCTATTTACTCATTTTTTAATTTAACTTACTCAAATTACATCTCTATTTATCCTATCATTGTTTCTTCCCATTTCTCCTTCCTTCCCTTCCAATTCTTCCCTATTGCTATCCCCTTTGACTGTGAACAAAGGGTTTCTCCTCTGAGTGTATATGCTCATAGGGTATCAAGTTTCTTCCTGATAGGCTGCTTTCCTTTGTCTAAGTGCCAACATGCATCCCCATCTAGGGGATGTGGTCAAATATGCGGCACCAGAGTTCATGTGAATGTCAGTCCCCACTCTCCACTCAACTGTTGAGAATGTCCTGTGCATTGGCCAGATGTGAGTATGGGTCAAAGTTTACTGCACACAATGTCCTTGGCTCATTCCACTGTTTGAACAGGACCCCTGGGCCCTGAGTCACCAATCATAATATTCTACTTGGAGGTTCTAGGGCCCCCTGGATCCTGCTCTTTCCCCGTTCTCCCATGTGTCTGTCAGCTAGAGTCCTATAAGCATGTCCTCCCCTCTGGGCCTTTTTTCTTGTATGTTCTTGCCTGAGTAATTATACAACAAATAGAGATTAAGGGTATCCACAAGGGAAAAGAAGAAATGTACTTATTCCTGTTTGCAGATCATATGAAAGTGTCCAGAAATGACAGCAAAAATTCCACGAGAGAACTGCTACAGCTGAAAACCACCTTCAGTAAATTGGCTGGATACCAAATTACCTCACAAAATCAGTATTGTTACTATATATAGTGACAATCATTCAGAGGAAAAATTAGGAAAACTTTATCCTTGACATTAGCCAAAAGAATAAAAGATATCTAGGAGTTACTCTAACCAAGCAAGTGAAAGATTTGTTTGAAAATATTTTCAAAATTCTGAAGAAATAAATTGAAGATGACATGAGAATAGGGAATATTCTCAATTGTGTGTGGATTATGAGAATTAACAAGTAAAAACGGCCATCTTCCAAAAATTAATTTACGGATTCAAGGAAATTCCTATCAAAATACATATACAATTAATTGAATCTGATAGTCTTAATAAGATCTTTCTAATTTAATATATAATGCATTGGGGATTGAGAATCTTGATAAAATTTTGATCCCACAGGAAGATAATACATAAGCACATCTAATTCTGTCTGTATAGACTATTTCATTATATATAAGCAAGCATAGTCTTTTCTATAGGGAAATGAGCAGAAATAAAATTGAAAGTGAAAAAAAAAACTGGGCACTTTGGTGTATTTCATTTTTCACTATATGATTCAGAGTGAGAATTATCTCCTGAGCTCACTGGGTGGGTGAACTGTACTTGCCTTCATGCTGAAAAGGTAAACAAATTCAAACAGATTCCACCACACCATATCGCACAGGGTTATAATGAGGTGCTTTCAGCTTGAAGACACTTTATTGTCATTGTTTCTGGAGTGGGGAAACACATGAGAGGGCACAGAGTCACTTACATTTTTTCTTGTAACTAATGTCTACTTTTTTGAGGGTGGAGAAGTAAGACTACAGCCTAGGGCTTCCTTTTCATTCTCTTTAGTTTCACGGGATTTGCAGCTGGTCATGGAAGTGAAAGAGAACAGGAGAGTTTCTGGCAACTGCTCAGGTAGCAAAATGTCTTTGTCGGGTTTTTTTTTGTTGTTGTTTTGTTTTTTGAGGCTGCATTTCTGATTTACTAATGTAAATAATTTTAATTTCTTCTCAAGTATTTTTTGTGGTTGAAGACTAGATTGTTTAATTCTACAAACAGCTGAGTTGTTTAGGGGTTAAGATGGTTTTAAATGTAGAGAGATATATGTTAATGCTGATGAGATATGATAGGGAAAAGATTTTAATTCAGTACTATACACTGAAGAACACAGGAAAAGTTTTGTCAAGGTTCTCATATACAAATATAGAAAATATTTTGAATGTGACATTTATATAATTCCTGAATCTACATGGTTCTTCTGGATGTATGTAGTTTATTGTATATATTTGTAATAATGTAAAGGTATGTGTAAAAATATATGTATTAAATTTTTATTTTAGGATACTGTTATTTTTTAATTTGATTAACTCACTAACAGGGGTCTTACAATTGTAAATTTTCTATTTATGTTGCCACTATTATGAGTATTTATAACGTGTATCTTTTAGTGTAGATTACTGTAATATCTTTGTATCATTATTTTATTCTATGTGTTTTTTTGGTATTGCCTAAGAATAGAGGGGAACATGGATTTTTTTCAGAAACACTGCATGATATTATATCAACAGTATTCTCATTAATTCACCCTCTAAATTTTATATATAATACCCTCATCAACTTAAATAATAAAAAAAATTGGAGAAAGAAATCTCAATCCTAACATCTGTTGGTGTGGTTTAGTTGTAGACAAGTGTTTCTCTGCACACAATTATCAACATCACAAAGCTCAAAATGTTCTTATAATTATTTTCAGTTTCTCTACTTTTTTCTCCATGTTCTACCTTTATGGAAAGCACAGATTGAATACTTGAATCATTTTCTGCAATCAATTCAGAAATTTTCTATTAATGTCTTCAACTTTTTACTCGTTTTTTTTTTTTTTGTTTTTTTTTTTTGTTAAGAGAATCCTATGATCTTGTCTTGTTTTTGCATTAGAAGCCCAGTCAGAGAATGTTTTTAAGGAAAATAACCAGAATGAAACCAAGCTCAGGGTTAGTTATTTCAATGTAGTCCAACTGAAGTATTTATTCTTCCAAAATTAGCTCATTTCCTGCTTCTTGTTTTTAACATATTGTACTGTTTAAATGTGCTTCCCCTTGTAATGTCTAAAAAATTGACTTAACTCATAGGTAGATAGAACACTTGTAGGCATTAACATGTTAATGACTCACATTCTTTTTTGAGAGTTATTTAGTGTTTTCGATTATTCTATACCTTTTCTGGTTTAATTTCTCGTACAGATATCTTATAGTTTAAATAGATAAGGGATATTCCTCTCTGTGATTTTCTACAGCAATCTGTAATCCCAACAATGGGAGAATTCATTGTATTTTTTACACAATTATTTTTTAATAACTAAAATATCTGCCAACAAAATATCATCCATATATGAAAAATGATCAACTGAGGAAATTTCCTGAAATTTATTTCCAAAGACCATTACAAAAACTTTTTGCTCAGGGTGGGAATGTTCAACATTTCCTGTGAATGTTCCTTCTAATGGTATCTATTTTTTTTACCACTACAGTTCAGTGTTGGTACTGAAAATGCAATCTTATCCCTACCTTTCTCATTCAAAGGTTTCATAAAAGATATCAATATTTTAATCTATTACTATTATAGTCTAAGACTTAGTTAATAGAGAATGTAAATGAACTCCAGGCTGTAAATGACCTATTGTTTTTTTGTTTTTTTTTTTTTTTGGTTACATTATTTAATGTTCTCCAATCTGTTATCAACATCCAACTGCGTGACTTGTTTTTTACCACAAGCACTGGAACATTTCATGGACTGGCAAAATATTTTATATGATAAACCTCTAATTGCTCTTGTATTAAATGAAAAAGAGCCTGCAGTTATATTTTTGGTTAATAGACAATCTGCTTGACACACAGGGTTGTTTGAAACTCATTTTGGGACAAGTGTGTTGTTGTCTCAAGAGTTGCCCCTCTTATATATCTAGACATTCAAAACTTCTCTGATTTCAAGAGTGGACATAGCTTGCAGTAGCTACTGATTAATCATTTTAATATCCCTGTTAGAAGCATGTACAATTTCAACCTTAGCTTCATCATTGTTTGTCTCTGTAATCACAGGAATATTAAACAGAGTACCCCATTGTTGTAGGGGATCCCTTCCCCCCAAAAGGGTGAGCATGGCAGCCACAAAGTGTCTCTGCTTCCCTTGCGGCCTGTCTGGTTCCACTCACTGAAACCACTGTTTCCTGTTTTTAATTTGCAATACTTTACCAATTTCTATAAAATCTTTGCTATTTTTTAACTGTCCAATTTTGGATTGGAATACTTGCTTGAGATAATAATCATAACACCATTGTCGTTGAACATACCTTTTAATTCAACACCATTCACTTGTATTATTAATGTATATCTCTGATCAAGAACTATTGATCGCTGGAACACACTTTTCCCCCTACTTCCAACTGCAGTGGCTCATTCTACCAGAGTAGATTTGTGCATAATGGAACCAACAATCACTGCTGAGTAAATCTCTCTCCTAATGTAATTTACATCTCCATTTTTACACATGCCATGGTTTTTATTTCCTCCTTACATTCCTCCATATATAATAATGGGATGAACAAAAAGACCCTGAGAAAACAATCAACTGCTCCCTACAATGATTTCCACTCTCCCTGGAAGCAAAGGACCTTAAATACCATCATTGCATTTGTAACACTCAATCTGTGGAAGTAATGTAATAGATAGTGTTCAGGCCATATTCAAGACTGTGCTGCCATCAATAGTATGGAATAGATCAGTAACATATAATTCCAGTTTTCCTGTGATTTCAACACTTCTGTGCTGGCCAGGCATATCTTGCCTGTATTTTTCATTAAAACTGGAGCTCATGGGTCCCTTCTGCCATTTTCTCCCATTAAGATGTTATGATGCACATCTCTTTTAAATTTGACAATTCCTATTCCAATGTTTTCTTTTCCCACATATACTACAGTATCCTGGAATCTAGAAACCTCACAGCCATTAAGGCTAGATGCTTCTTATCCTCTTAAGAGTACCATTACCACAAATTGAGTGCATTTGTTATTCTGAAGTCTGAAACCATTAGCCTTACAATTTCTTTGTACAGGACCAATTCTCCCCCAAATAAAATACCAAGTGTTATAATATCTGTGATCTCTGTCTAATGCATGTCCTACAATATAAATTTGATGATCTGGAAAACTAATATTAATAATTTGTCTTACCCATTTATATAAAGCAGCTCTGCTTCTCTTTAAGCATGTAATTGCCCACTTTCATTCCATGTTAGCTTTCTCATATGCCATAATGAGTTTCAGTACCTGTATGTTGTCAATATCTGCTATTGTTCTATTTATCACTATTTGAATTACTCCAGGAAATTCTGGTGTTCCTGAGTCATTTGAAATACCTTAGTAAAGGAAACAGTTATCTTACAAGGGTCCTCCAGCATGTCCCAAGATCTAAGGCTGCAATACGATATTGTTCAATCATTGTGTCATCATATTTGACTGATTGTCTTAAGTCAGCCTACCATCATTCACCATGCATTTGCTCGTTATTAATATTTATTTCCTTTCCATTTCCTTGTTCTCTTCCCTATGCCTCATTTTGTCACTATGATAATCATTGCAAATGTAGATCAGCTTGTAATAATGCTGATATCCAACTTTTCCTATCATAGGGAACATTCAAAATTGTGTGGCCCAGTTACTTGGCCTCTGTTAATGCAAGTGAATTGTAAACCATACCTGATGATAGAGTCCTTAAAATGTTTTGTATCTAGCATATATATTGGAGCATATGCCATTTCATCATAAGCCTCATCATCATTTTGAGAAGGCGCGTGATTTAAAGTTACTGGGAAAGTTTATGGTGACTGTGTGACATTGGAGGGTTCTTCTATGGGGACATTTTTCTCTACAGATCTCTGGTTATAGCCTCCTTATCATTCAATATCTATCTGCACCTTTTCGACATGCTGTTGTTCTGACCACCTCATCTTTGGGGCAGAGTAGAGCATCAATATGGCAAACACATACTTTCAGTTACTAGGTTTTTCTCTTCTACCAATGTCACATTTGGTTTTCCGATTGCTTTTACCTGTAAGTTCAAATTTTCTCTTTCTACTACCAACCTTGCAATCATTTCCAGAACAATGGGAAATAAATATAGAAAGATATCAAGGACTGCAGGTAAATCAATGAAAATGAAGCAACGGCATATCCCACAATTGTGAAATACATTGAAAGCAGTGTTAATAGGAAAATGAATACCACTAAGGGCCTTTAAAAAGAAATTGGCAACATCGCACATAAGCATCTTAATGACACAACTGGAACCCCTAGGAAACAAAGGAGCAGAAACAACCAAGAGAAGTAGAAGTCTGGAAATAATCAAACTCAGGGTGAAAATTAACAAATTAGAAAGTAAGGAAACACTACAAACAATTAACAAAACCAAGAGCTGGGTCTTAGATAAACCAACAAGATAGACAAACCATTAACCAAACTAAATAAAAGGCAGGAAGACAGTATGAAAATCAACAAAATCAGAAATGAAAAGGGAGACATAATATCAGTCACTGAAGAAATACATAGAATCATGAGATCCTACTTCGAAGGTATACATGTCACAAAATCAAAATTCTAAGGGAAATGGTCAGGTTTCTTGATCTATTTCACTTCCAAAAATTGAGTGAAGAACAGATAAACAAGCTAAATTGTCCCATTTCCACTACAGAAATAGAAACAATCATTGATAGTCTCTCAACCAAAAAAATTAAGGGCCCAGATGACTTTATTGCAGAATTCTCCCACAACTTCAAGTTGGCACTAATAACAAAATTCTTTAAGCAACTCCAAAATATGGAAAAGCATGGAACATTACCACATTCATTCTATGAAGCCATAGCCACATTGATCCCTAAACCTCACTATGACTCAACAAAGAAAGAGAATTTCAGATCAATTTCTCTTATGAACAATGATGCAAAAATAATCAATAAAATTCTTGCAAAACGAATTCTAGAACACATTAAAATTATCACCATGACCAGGTAGGCTTCATTCAAGGCATGCAGGGATGCTTTAATACATGTAAATCCATCAATGAGGTCCACCATAGAAACAAACTGAAAATAAAAAGACACATGATCATGGCCGGAGATTCAGAAAAAGCATTTGATAAAATCCAACACCCATTCATGTTTAAAGTTTTGGAGATATCGGGAGTAAAAGGCACTTTCCTCAACACAATTAAGCTTACAAACAGCAAGGCAATAGCCAAGACCAAATTACATGGTAGGACACTCTAGGACATTCCACAAAAATCAGGAACGAAGCAAGGCTGCCCACTCTCTCCATATTTCTTTAATATAGTACTCAAAGTTCTAGCCAGGGCAATAAGACAACAAAAGGAAATCATAGGTATCCAAGTGAGGAAAAGGGAAATCAAATTATTCCTATTTGCTGACGATATCATAGTCTACATAAGAGATCCTCAAAATTACACTAGGGAAGTACTACAGCTGAAAAACACCTTCAGCAAACCAGCTGGCTACTAAAATAACCTACAAAAGTCTGTAGCCTTCCTTTACATAAATGACAAGCTTACAGAGGAAAAACATAAGAAAACAACACCCTTAACATTATCTAAAAGGAATAGAATATATGTAGAAGTTATTCTCACCAAGAAAGTGAAGGACTTATTTGAAAAAAATTCCAAACCTTGAAGAAAGAAATTGAAGATGACATAAGAAGATGGAATGATATTCCCAGCTCATTAATCTTTAGAATTAACATAGTATATATGGCCACCTTATCAAAAGCAATCTACAGATTCAATGCAATCCCTATCAAACTAAGAATGCATTTTTTTAAGACAATGAAATTTCAACTCTGAACCTCATATGGAAAAACAGAGAAACCAGTATAGCTAAAACAATCTTGTACCATAACAGATCATCTGGAGGAATCTCCATACCTTATCTCAAGCTGTACTATACAGCAAAAGTAATTAAAAGAGCCTGTTACGGGCACAGCAACAGGTTGGTTGATCAGTGGAACTGAATTGAAGACCCAGATATGAATCCGCAGACATAAGGTCATTTGATTTTTGACAAAGAAGCCATACCCATTCAACGGAAAAAGAATAGCATCTTCAACAAATGATGCTGGTCTAACTGGAGATCTATTTGTAAAAAAAATGCAACTGGACCCAGATTTGTCACCTTCCATAAAACTTCAATTCAAGTGGATCAAAGACTTCAACATAAAATGAGTGACAATAACCCAGATATAAGAAAAAATAGGGACTGTGCAATGGTACAGTGCAGAAATTCCAGAGCAGAAAACCAACAGCCCAGTCCTTAAGATCAACAATTAAATAATGGGATCTCGTGAGGCTGAGAATCTTCTGTAAGGCAGGAGAAAATGTCAAGAGAAAAAAGCTACAGCCTACAGACTGGGAAAACCTCTTCCCCAGCCCTACATCTGAGAAAGGTCTAATATCAAAAATATATGAGGAAATCAAGAAATGAAACACCCACCTAACCAAATAACACAATTGAGAAATGGGAATTGTACCTAAACAGAGAATTCTCAACAGAGGACTTCAAATGGCTGCAAAACACTTAATCAAATGCACAACCTCCTTAGTCATCAGGGAATTGGAAAGCAAAACAAATCTGAGATTCCATCTTACACCCATCAGAATGACTAAGCTCAAAAATTCAAGCAACACCACATGCTGTCAAGGAACACTAATTGATGGTGGGAGTACACCTTAGTACAACCACTTTGGAATTCTATCTGGTGCAGTATCAGAAATCTGGGAACAAGGCTTCTGCAAGACCCCGCAATTCCACATCTTCCAATATATTCAGAAGATAATCCTGACCACAATAAGAAAATGTGCTCAACCATGGTAATAGCAGCCACGTTCATAATAACCAGAACATACAAATAACGTATGTGTTCTTCAATAGAAGAATGGATTATAAAAAACCTGTGGTATATTTTCACTACGGAATATTAATTAGATATTAAAAACAAGGATTTTCCAAAGTTTGTGGACAAATGGATTGAACTAGAAATGATCATAATGAGTGAGTTAAACCAGAAGCAGTAAGAGTTAAATTGTATGTACACCCTTATATCTGCATACTAACCCAAGGGGCATGTCCCATACAAATCTTCACTAACCAGGAAACTCGAACAGAGTGGAGGACATCCTATTGGGACTCTGGATGAGAGAAGCATGTGAGAATGGCAAAGTTGAAGGATCCAGAAGATCCTAGAAACCTACAAGAAGAATATTAAGATAGGCAGATTTGAGCCCTGGGGACCTGCTCTAACTATGGCACCAGCCAAGGACAATACAGGCCATAAACATCAAACACCTACATAGATCTAGACAATGGACAGGACTTCTCTGCTCTCAAGTGAAGAGTGGGATCTGACATTCACATATGCACTTGTTCCTCATATTTGTCCAAGTCCCCTGAAATGGGAGAACTGCTGGCACTCAGATAAAGGATAGCAGCCTACTAAAGAAGATACTTGATATCCTATGAGTAAATACAGTGGGAGGAAGTCCCCCTCATTCAGAGTCATAGGAGAGGGGAGTGAGGGGAAAATGGGGCAAAGAGAGCAATGGAAGGATACAAGGTTGAGGATAACCATTGAGATGTAATATGATTTAATTTATAAAATAAAATTTTAAATACCTAAATAACACTAGGAATTCTCGAACTTTTTGGACAAATGGATTGCGTTTAATTGATGCTTCAGTGTCCCAGATGCAGTAGAAAGAGAGACACAGGTAGGCACATCGAATAATGCATCAAGATACCATTTTTATCTCAAACAACAGTGAGCAACACAGTAAGGAACACATACACACAGGAATATAGATACTATTTTCTTCCAGTCATGGGAGATGGGGACACAGGAAGACCCCCTGCCATGCACTTAGATGCGTAGGTTTAATTGTCTCATATAAGAATATGAGAGAGAGAACCAGGCAGGCACTCACATTCAGGCCCAAGATTACTGTTGTATCGTTGACATAGTTGATAAACAGACAATGTTTGGGACAATCATTCGGGCCCATAGATGCCGTTGTCCCATTGAGACAAGAAAAAGGAACACTTAGGAAGGAATATACTCTCAGTCATAAAGTTGACTTTTCCTCCAAGGTGCAGGTGAGAGAGATACAGACAGTTACACACACTGAAGTCCACAGATGTCCTTACATGCAAGAAGCAAATGGTAGGCAAACACACTCAGATGGATAAATGCTCTTGTCCTCTCATGACAGATGATAGAGTCACAGACAGGCACTCAACACAGGCACACAGATGCTATTTCCTGCCCTACAGGCAGGTGAGACATAACCAGATGATCACTTCTTCCCTCGGTCACAAATGACCTTGTCCAATAAATGTCGATGATTGACTGACACAGTCTATAACACACACTGATGCACATAGATGCCCTTGTCTCCTAGAATGAGAGGAATGAGACACAGGCAGGAACACACACTCAGTCACACAGATGATATTTTCCCTAAGTGATAGGGTGAGAAATGTAGGCAGGAAATAACTCTCAGGCCCATAGATTCCCTTGTCTCCTAGAGGCATGTAAAAGAGTTACACAGGCAGATATACACCCAGGCACTTGCATGCATTTATCACCCAAAGGCAGGGGCAGAAGACATAGGAAGGCACACACAGTCTTCCAACTTAACTCTCATTTACCTTACAGGGAGCTGTAAGGGAGACACAGGCAGACAAATACATTCAGGATCATAGATGGCCTTGTCGCCTAGAAGAACAGAAGGGAGTTACACATGCAGGAACCCAAACTCAGGCCAATTGATATCACTGTATTCCTGAAGTAATGTCCAAGAGACACAAGAAAACATGCTCCCAGGCACATAAAAGCCTTTGTCCCATTAGGCAAAGGAGAGAGGAATACAGGCAGGCACTAACACACTCTCACCTATATTGACCTTGTTTCTAGAGGTACGTTAATGAGGCATAATAAGGCACACATATTCAGGAAGAGAGAGTACCTTGTTCCCTAGACATAAAGGGGCGAGACACAGGGAGGCACACAAATTCAGGCCAATAGATTACCATGTACACTAGAAGCACGTGTGAGGCACAGGCAGACACATGCAACATGGCCATAGTTGCCTTTGTCTCATACAGTCAGGTGAGAGAGATACAGGTAGGAAAACAAATTAATGCTTATATATGTCTTGTTGCTTAGAGGAGGGAGAGAGACTCACAGGTATTCACACACACTCAGGCACATTGTTGAGCTTTCCTCTGGAGAAGTGTAGAAAGAGACACAGCAGGATCATACTCAGCCACAGAGTTGGCATATCCTGGCCTATAGGGCCCAGGTGAGGAGAGCCAGGAACACAACACAAGAGGCCCAGGGTTGCATAATAGCTTGAGAAGTGGTTGTAAGGAGACACAAGTTGGCAAACAAACTCAGAAAGATTGAGGACCTTGTCCCTAGTGACAGGTGAGGGTTACAGTCAAGCGCTAACACTTATGCACAAATACACCTTTGTCTGTTATGAAAGCTGAGAAAGGACACATGGAGGCACAGATACTGGACAATAAAATCCCATGTCCCATAAGATCAATGGAGTGAGAAACATCCAGGAACACTAGTCAGGCCCTCAATGTCTTCATCCTCTATAGGTATGTAGAGAGTGACAGAGTGAAAAAAAACATTACTCATACAATATACATCCCATGTCACATAGATGCAGGTGAGAAAGCGATACATTAAGACACTCACATTATGGCCAGAGATACGACTTTCCACTATAACCAGGGCAAGGAAAAAACATGTAGGCACACATAGAAATTCTTTATAAAACTTTGTAGCCTATACCTGATAAGAGAGAGACACAGACAGAAACACACACTCAGGTTCAAAATTACTCTTGACCCTTAGAGAGACAGCAATGAGATATAGTTTGATATACAACTGATATCCATTGATGCAATTTTCACATAGATGAAAGTAGAGAAACACATGCATACATAAACACTCAGTCCCTGAAATGCTCTATAATCCTAGAAGCTTATGAGAGAGACAGGTAGGAACACACACACACTCTGCACATAAACTGCCGTTTCTCCTATGGGCAACAAGAGATAATGACAGACACACTCAGCCAAATAGATGCTCTGGCTACTCGAGGCATGCGACAGAACA
>NW_026131762.1:0-74719 GCF_903995435.1 Acomys russatus | reverse complement strand
TCATGGTGTCCTGCCACACAGAGTATCTTGCTCTATCTTTGTCTAGTCTAACTGCTGAACCATAACAGGGTCAGCTAGTTTCTGGTGAAAGGCAACCTGTGGGAAAAACAGAAACTTAAAGGTGCAGGCTCTGACAAGATGGCTCAACATTGGCCATATGGCCTATTGTCCCCAACACCTCCTCTCTTTCTTTATTAAAAGAGGAGGAAGATGGATCCATTATATATGGGTGAGTGTTGGTCCCTGGAGGGAGCAGGCATTAACCAGAGGGGGGAAGCATTGACCTGATCTTCCTAGGGCAAGATTGGCCTGCCAAGATGTCTTTTTGAGGAGGAGAGGGAGGTCCTGATCTGCTGACTGTGGGCATCCCAAACATACAGCGAACAAGGCAGTTTTTGACATCAACCTCTATGCAATCAGGTTTCCTTCTCAGGGGACTCAGAGTTGGACGATCGGGTCCTCCCCCTGCAGTACCTTGTCCCACACCCCTTGCAGGTGCCCATGCCTTACGGCAGGCAATATCTAAGTATATGCCATTCTCACTGTGCCAAGGAAGGGGGAACGGAAGCGCATTAGTGTTCAAGCTCATCATGGCCTTGGGCTGCCAAGTCAAGTCTGTGGTAGGGCACCTGTCTCGCTAGAGCATCTCGAGCATGTAGCTGTTGTTTTACAAAGGTAGTAAGGTGTCTAAAAGCCCAGGGGCCAAAAGAGATAAGGAGGAGAAATCCTACCAGGGGCCTAGAATGGAGGGCAACAAGGTAGTAAGCTAAGGGGAGGTGGAGACCCAGCTATGGAACCAACCCTGTTCCTGTTCTCGTTGTCTTTTTCCCTTTTCTAAGCCTTCTCTAACCTTGGCCATGCTATCTTTGACCACCCCAGAGTGGTCCATATAAAAGCAACATTCTTCTTTGAGGGCAGCACAGAGCCTGCCTTGTTGGAGGAATAGCAGGTCTAGATCTTAGCAGCTTGTAATTTACAGGTGATCTCTGGATGGAGTCTGTTAGTCAGGTAAAAATCTGTTGAAACAAATACAGACTGGGGACAGAAGTTAAAATTGTGTCCATAAGGCAGCTAGAGTAGGCTTATGTCTTTGAAACCCAGTAAAGGCATAAACTTTTTTTTTTTTTTTTTTTTTTTTGTCCAGAAGGCTTGATATACAGATTTGACAGACGCATTTTTAAGAGCAGCCAGTATGCAGATATAAGTGAGTATATACCATTTGATTCTTTCTGCTTCTGGGTTAACTCACTCATTATGATCATTTCTAGCTCAATCCATTTATCCACAAATTTCGGGAATTCCTTGTTTTTAATAGCTGAGTAGTATTCCATAGTGTATATGTACCACAGTTTCTTTATCCACTCTTCTACTGAGGGACACTTAGGCTGTTTCCATGTTCTGGCTATTATGAATAAGGCTGCTATGAACATGGTTGAGCAAAGTTTCTTTAGCCTTCACTTACCAGGAAACTGGGACAGAGGGGAAGGCATCCTATTGGGACTCTAAATGAAAGACGCATGGGAGAACAGCAAAATAAAAGGATACAGAGGGTCCTAGAAATCTACAAGTAGAACAATATGATAGGCAGATTTGGGCCCAGGGGTCCCGCTCAAACTAAGGCACCAGCCAAGGACAATACAGGAGGTAAACTTTAAACCCCTTCCCAGATCTAGCCAATGGTCAGAATATTCTCCACAGTTGAGTGGAGAGTGTGATACGACTTTCTCACGTACTCTGGTGCCTCACATTTGACCATGTCCCCTGGAGGGGGAGACCTGGTGGCACTCAGAGGAAGGACAGCAAGTAGCCAAGAAGAGACTTGATACCCTATGAGAATATATAGGGGGACTTAATCCCCCTAAGGAACAGTCATAGGGGAGGGGAATAATGGGAAAATGGGGGGTGGGGGAGGAATGGGAGGATACAAGGGATGGGATAAACATTGAGATGTAACAAGAATAAATTAATAAAAAAAAAACAAAAAAAAAAAAAACAAACAACAACAACAAAAAAAAAGAGCAGCCAGTACTTTACCAGTTTATTATAACCACTGATCTTATTTTAAATCTGTAACTTGTACTTACCAACACTTAAACACTTTCTTAGAACCAAAATATTGAACATTTTTTCAGACCTTTAAACATAGGAAGCCACTACTAGGATGTGGGAATCTCTGTCTTAATTAGTTTAAATATAATTAATGCCATACTCAGCAGACCTCTGATAAGCTTGAGGACCAGCACATCTGTGCTCAATCCTCGTCTGTCTTCAGTTGTCTGCTCTAACCTATATTTTATAAACACAAAACAGAACGTTATAATCTACAGTTTGTAGATAAGTGCTAGAGGACCACATTTGTTTAATTTTAGTATATCTGACTTGCTTGTTTCTAGCTATATATTGGCTGACTATTTTTAGAATCACCTGTGATTAACTGAGCTACTACCTAACAAAACCATAAGCTTTAATTATTTTAAACAGTTTGTGATAGTAGCTCTTAACTTTACATACCAGGTGTAGTTAAAGTACCAGTAGGCTTAAGAATGTTTATTATTATGTCTATAATTATTATTACTGTTGTATTTTTTAACCCACTAGCAATCAATCAAGAGACATAGACACCTGTCATTACTATTTTTTTTTAAATAGGCTTCGTTAACCTGGGGCACAGCAGATATTAATTAATTAAACTATTTATTTTTTTATAGTGGGGGAGGTATGGGTTCCTGGCCCAATCCCATGTCATTTGTCTCTCATGATTTTTATTAAGTTACTTTTTATCCATGATCTTAAATACTTGTTAATGTTTTTTATCTGGGCCACTGTTTTATATAACTCACGGCTCTTTGTCTAGAGTTTGGCAATGAATTCCAGTATTTGTCCCAATCTTTCACTGGGTGGAGTCTCTCAGAGAGCATCTGTGTTGGGCTAATATCTACGGATAAGTGAATATATACCAGTGTTTGCCAGAACATACATTTTTCTGTATTCTCAAATGTACCCAGCCTTTTTTTACTGGAACAGCTTTGCCCTTAATGTAGGGAAACAGTAACAGCTGAGCAGTTTTATCCCCTGCATTTATTTGCATCTCCTGTTTTACACACCATGATTTTGATGTACAATAAGACCTTGAGAAGTTACATAATGATAACCGTTAAATTAGAGTTTCTTTACTTCAGCATCAAGCGCTAACAGGGGTTGGAAACTTTTCTGGCTTCCATATGGCATATCATTATAGAATACAACAGTTTTTTAAAGAAAATTTATCAGTGTTACTAATATATTTAATTTATAATTTGTAGAAAATTTGAAGTTATTAATACATTATATTGACTGTAACGTAATTAATACAAAGGAGTCCTGCTACATTTGTTTAAGAATGAAGTCATAGAGTATAACCATAATTTTTAGAACTTAAAACCAGATTTTTACAGTGCTTTGAACTAGGATTAAATCACACATAATATCTTTGTTACAAATGCACATGCACTCATATATTTTAAGAAAAAGTTTGAACTTAAATTTTAAACGTTACATTTAATAAGCAAATTATTTATCTTTAGATAAAAGTTCACAGATATATGCTGGAGATGTAGTTTTAACATCTTTATTAAGGAAACATTGTTTAAATTTTTATTTTTTTATAGTTCTATTACTGTTGAAAATCAGTTTCTTAAGCTGGTTCGTTTCATTTGCTGTTAGAGTGGCTCTGGCCTTAAATTACAAGCATAACTATCTATTATAGAGTTTAAAGATTTTAACCAAGATATACAGAACACAATAAATCTGTACCTTTAAAGCCAATAAGCAACAAACTTGTAGTAAAACAGACAAAACGCTTCTTTAATTTCATAGCATAATTTAAAAGGACCTTACACCTAAATGTTAAATGCTAAAGGCAGAACCTGTGAAAGAGAATAGAGAAACTAGGAGTATCCGAGTTGGCATCCTGCCCAGGATGTTTCTGCACCCAAGCCCCTGTTGAAAATGCACAGCTCTGAAAGTTATTCAGAGCCCATCACCAAGGAGTCCAAGGAGTGACTCCTACATAATGTGTCTTAGTGTTGATGTCAGGATCAATCTAGAGCTATACATTTATAGGTTCCCAATTAGCAATAATAAATACAATAAAAGCATAATAATAGAATAAACAAGAAGTATTTACCTTTATCTAATACATTTTTAATATCCTCATGAAAGTATCTAACACACAAGATATCATTAATCAGATTTCAGTAGGAAAAGGCAGTGACAGGGACCTTTTCAGGCCCAAAGGACCTATAATAATCAGTAAGGCCATCCATTGCCAGCGGTTTTTTTAAGCTTTTTTAAATTAATTTATGCTTGTTACATCTCAATGGTCATCCCATCCCTTGTATCCTCCCATTCTTCCCTCCCTCTCATTTTCCCCGTATTCCCCTCCCATATGACTGTTCCTGATGGGGATTTCCTTCCCCTGTATATGCTCATAGGGTATCAAGTCTCTTCTTGGTAACCTGCTATCCTTCCTCTGAGTGCCACCAGGTCTCCCCCTCCAGGGGACATGGTCAAATGTGAGGCACCAGAGTACGTGAGAAAGTCATCCCACTCTCCACTCAACTGTGGAGAATGTTCTGTCCATTGGCTAGACCTGTTTTGTTGTTGTTTGTTGTTGTTGTTGTTTTTTTTTTTTGTCCACAGTGCCCTCTTGTGGAAGCCAAAGGCAAATATCATTGGTAAAGAGAAAAACTTTTACTAAGTCCTTTTTCTTTACCTGTGTTCCTTGTGCCTTGAGGGAGGTTTTAAGTCCCTTAATAAATCATTTATGTTTTCTGAGTGACTGTCCCATATGTGCATTGCTGTCCCTTACCTTAATCAATCTG
The DNA here is from genome assembly GCF_903995435.1 of Acomys russatus. Lineage (NCBI taxonomy): Eukaryota > Metazoa > Chordata > Mammalia > Rodentia > Muridae > Acomys > Acomys russatus. The sequence continues at coordinate 69,857 of NW_026131762.1, read as the reverse complement.
TCTCAGGATTGGAGGAGTCGTGGCAATCCAAGTCGATCTGTCTCACCAGCATGAAGTCTGTGGCGATCCAGGGTGACTGGCCTGTCCAGAAGGGCGATGGACAGGTGAGTGCTCTGTTCCTCAAGCACCAGTCATTAGGCACCACTTGCCCTGACCAGCAGGGGTTCAACTAAAGCTTCGGAGGACAGAATCACATGAAGGACAAATCACAAGACACAAAGTGGGGAGAGTAAATCTGAAATATTGATCAAGCTCTCAAATTTTATTAGTCAGGCAGCAGTATTTATAAGGCAGAAGGCAGGGAAGATTACTGCTATAGCAGCCCAGCTGCAGGCTATCCCAAAACACAGGGAACTCCAGGCAGGGTCATGGTGTCCTGCCACACAGAGTATCTTGCTCTATCTTGGTCTAGTCTGACTGCTGAACAGAGTCAGCTAGTCTCTGGTGAAAGGCAACCTGTGGGAAAAACAGAAACTTAAAGGTGCAGGCTCTGACAAGATGCCTGGACATTGGCCATATGGCCTATTGTCCCCAACAACATGCAGCTTGAGCACAAGAATGTCTGCGTCCCTCTCTGCAAGCTGAAGCATCTGGACTGTGGAGAGAAGAGATCGCTCTTGAGGAGAGCCAGCAGAGTGTACGGCCAGGGCATAGGCTGGTGCTTCTCAGTGATCAACCACTACAGAGAGAGCCTGGCCTGTGGCTCCTCCCTGGGCTCCTTTATGGACTACTACACCACCTGAGCCAGTTACCTGCTAAGGAGGGCGATCCAAGAGGGCGACCTGCACATGGACTTCCCCTAGGTGAGCTGTGCTTACTGGAAGATTGCAAGGAGGAGGAGACAGCCCTGGCTGGGAAGGGGCCCCACAAGAAACTCCTGCCTGACCGCATGAGGCTGCATGGGACAGAGCCAACAAGAAGCTGGTAGACTTCATCATCAAGAGGAAGGGGGCTGACCAGCACTTGCTGGACATCTTGAAGGGAAGAAACAGTCCAAGTGGCTGGACGACTTCCGGAAATCAAAGAGGGAAGTCTTCTGCATTGAGACCTACCTGGAGGATGACGACCAGTTGCATCTCATGGCCAGCCATTTGCAAGAATTAGCCAAGGAAGCAGATGAGGCCCTACTTTTCCTGACAAGAGGAGACAAAGTGCGCTTTACCATGGAGGTTCTCCTTCCAGAAGCAATCATCTGCTCTATCGCTGCCCTGGAGGAGCTCAGCTACAAAGAGGCAGAAGAGAAGAACCTGCGTGGCCCACCCGGGCCCTACTGTGAAAAGGAACTCTTCCACAAGACCATCTTAAAGGCTGCCTGCAAGAGGTCAGCAGCCAGGATTCAGACTGCCAGCATCCCTCCTGCGCTTGGTCCCACTTCTTAGAAGGGACCTCCCTTCTTTCAGCCATGACCCCTGCAACTCCCCAAGACAGGAGACAGGAAGCACCCCACAAAAAGGAACATCCAGTAGACTGTAGGGCATGCTATGGGCACTTACTGGGGGTAGTGGACATTTCTCCCTCCCCTGGAAATCAATGTTCACTCTTGTGCATGACAGTGTAGATGTCTAGATTGGCTCTACCAATCCTTGAGCCCGAGTACCAAGATCCCGAGGGCACGCCTCCATGGAACCTCACCAGCCCTGTATGGAGTATTGGCTAGCTAGGCACACAGCCTTGCACTCCCTGCAGGGACCCTATGCACCCAGACAGCACACCAGGTTCCTCCTGACGCCTTGCCTCAGACTGCCCCCATACTTCCTTGTCCTCCTCTCTGTCATCTCTCTAGGGTGCTATGGATGTGGCCCAGGTACCCCTGTTTTCTCCACTAGCTCGTTCTTCACTCACTCACACTGAAGGAGAGGATGTGTGTTTTATTGCTGGTCTTTGAAGCCAGAGAAGGGAAATGTGACTCTAGAAATGGCCTGATTTCAAAGAACACAGTGTATTGCATTCTCTGTCTGTCTTTGTCTCTGTTTTCTGTCTGTCTGTCTGTGTGTCTATCTGTCTGTCTGTCTCTCTGTCTCTCTCTGTCTCTGTCTGTCTCTCTCTTTCTTTCTGTGTGTGTGTGTGTGTGTGTGTGCACAAGTTGTACATAATTAGGTCGAAATCTGGTGTCCTCAGTTATTCCCCTCTACTTTTTGAGACAGGATCTGTGACTGAACCTGTTGCTCACTGATTGGGCTAGAATGGCTGGCCAGGCACCTCTTTTGATCCTCTTCTGTTTTTCACTCCAGTGCTGAGATTAAACATGACAGGAGGATCCAAGATGGCGGCGAGCTGTGTGGACCGCGTTTGGAGGCTCCAGTGAACAATTCAGGGAATTGCACAGATTTCGGAGCCAGGAACACCTAGGTCCGAACATCACGGCAGCGGGAGTGCTCCACAGTTCGGAGGGACCAGGGTGCGGAGGACCTGCGTGCCCCTGCACACGGGAGGAGCGTGTTTTTTCTCTGATCGGAGTGGCAGAGGCAGCAGCACCAGCGGCACCAGCGGCACCAGCAGCGGTGGCTGAGGTTTGCAGCTCATAGCCTTCCGGTGGAGGCGATTGGTGTGGTGGCTGGTGGGAGTTGCTGCGGGAGAGGGGACTCGGGGCAGGATTTGGGTCTCGTGACCCAGACTGGACTCGGCGGACAGTTCGGCCCCAGAGTCCCGGGTACTGGCCTGGCCCAGCAAGCAATTCTGCCTGAGGCACTAACTCAGTGTGGCCACAGCTCCCCTGCTGTGGCGCAGTCTTAGTTGAGCGTGCAGCTCCATGCTAGGCAGCACCTCAGCTCAGCGGCAGCTCCCCTGCGGTGACACAGTCTGGGCGGAGCACTTGTTCCACCACTGGCGCTAACTCAGAGCAGCCGCAGTTCTCCTGCTGTGGCGCAGGCTTGGTGACGTGCTCAGTTCCATCCTAGGCACCACCTCAGCTCAGCGGCAGCTCCCCTGCGGTGACACAGTCTGGGCGGAGCACTTGTTCCACCACTGGCGCTAACTCAGAGCAGCCGCAGTTCTCCTCCTGTGGCACAGGCTGGACAGAGCGCTCGGATCCACCAGCTCTAAGACTCTGGTTGGACACAGTGTGCAGTTTGAATCCAGAATTCCTGGCTGAGATTGGTGGTCATTTCGGGCCCTGAGTCAATAACTGACCACAGCACGCACTTTGGGCCAAAAGGCCCTAGTGGAGCTTGGTGCGTAGTCCCAGCCCAAAAATTCTGGCTGCACCCTGTGAGCATTTTGGGCCCAGAATCCCTAGCTGAGTTCGGCAGACGGTTCAGGCCCTGAGAATCTAGCTGAGTTCAGCCCGTGGTTCAGGCCCAGTGTTCCTGGCTGGACTTGGCAGGGAACACAGAAGGCTGTGGATACCTTGGCCTGACCCAACGCTCATTCAGAGACCCAGAACAATTGCAGGATCCACAGCACAGGGGGCTGAAGATCACTGGCTGTGAGAGACCAGAACAACAGGGCTAACCTCCTAACATCCACACCAGTGAAGCTTTGAGCTCCCAGCCTAGGGAAATCATGAGAAAATAAGTGAATCTATCGTCAGACACCCTCCATCCAACTCTGGAAGCTATCCAACAAAAACAAAGACGGCAAGATGTCTAAAGGACAACGAAAAAGCATACGCAAAAAACCCCAAAACAACATGGCGTCTCCAGTTTCCAGCTATCCCAAAGAAAACAACCCAGAGAACTCAAATACAACGGAAATACAAGAAAATGACCTCAAATCTTTAGTAATGAGGATGATACTGGAGGAAACAAATAAAATTCGTAATCAAATACAGGAAGACGCAGACAAACAGGTGAGAGACATAAAAGAAGCACATAAAGTGGAACTGGAAAAATTGCAGGAAAATGCAAACAACCAGATGAAAGAAATAAATAAAACGGTTCAAGCTCTGAAGACCTATAAAGAGGCAATGGAAGAAACTCAGGAATATACAAAAAATCAGATGAAAGAAATCAAAAAAATCAGTTCAAGATTTGAAAATGAAAATGGATTCAATGATAAACACACAGACAGAAGAAAAACGAGAATGTGAGACCTCAGAGAAGAAGGCGAGCAACACAGAGGTGAGCTTTTCTAACAGATTCCAAGAGATGGAAGAACGAATCTCAGGGCTAGAAGATACAATCACAGATATTGAATCAACCATTAAAGAAAATGCCAAATCTGGAAAACTCCTGACACAAAACATCCAAGAAATTAAGGACACCATGAAAAGAAGAAATCTGAGGATAATAGGCATTGAAGAAAGAGAAGACATCAGACTCCAGGGCCCAGAAACTATTCTCAACAAAATCATAGAAGAAAATTTCCCCAATCTAAAGAAAGAAATGCCTATAAACATACAAGAGGCCTACAGAACACCAAATAGAATTGACCAGAAAAGAAAAACTGCCCGCCAGATAATAATCAAAACACAAAACATGCAGAACAAAGAAAAAATATTAAAAGCGCAAGGGAAAGGGCCAAATAACATTTAATGGTAAACCTATCAGAATTACACACCCGACTTCTCAGCAGAGACCATAAAAGCCAGAAGGGCCTGGACAGAGATCCTGCAAACCCTAAGAGACCACAGATACCAGGCCAGACTACTTTACCCAGCAAAATTATCAATAACCATTGATGGAGAAAACAAAATATTCCATGACAAAAACAAATTCAAACAGTACCTATCCACAAACCCAGCTTTACAGAAGGTACTAGAAGGAAAACTCCATCCCAAAGGGTCAAGCTACAACCAAAACTATCCAGGAAATAGATAACTATCCCATGGCAAAAACACAACTACACAAACGCTCGACTGGAAACAACATCAAAATTAAGACTCTTAACAGTCACTGGTCATTAATATCTCTCAACATCAATGGCCTCAATTCTCCAATAAAAAGACACAGACTAACTGAATGCGTACATAAACAAGATCCAACATTCTTCTGCATCCAAGAAACACATCTCACCCATAATGAAAGGCATTACCTCAGGGTTAAAGGTTGGAAAAAAATATTCAAGCAAATGGTCACAAGAAGCAAGCAGGTGTAGCCATTTTAGTATCGAACAAAATAGACTTTTCAACCAAAATTAATCCAAAGGGATGAGGAAGGACACTTCATACTCATCAAAGGTAAAGTCAAACCAAGATGACATCACAATTCTGAACATCTATGCTCCCAATACAAGGGCACCCACATTTGTAAAAGATCTCCTAAAAAAGCTTAAACCACACATCGATCCCCACACAATAATAGTGGGAGACTTCAACACCCCACTCTCACTGAAGGATAAGTCATTGAAACAGAAACTAAGCCGAGAATAACATCATTAACCAATGCCATGGGTCAAATGGATCTAACAGATATCTATAGAACCTTTCACCCAAACAAGAAAGAATACACCTTCTTCTCTGCACCCCATGGAACCTTCTCCAAAATTGATCACATCGTAGGTCACAAAGCAAGCCTCAACAGATACAAGAGGATTGAAATAATACCTTGTATCCTATCAGATCACCATGCTCTTAGGCTGCAATTCAACAACAACAGAAATACAAAAAGCCTACACGTACGTGGAAACTAAACCAACTCTCTGCTAAATGACACCTGGGTCAGGGAAGAAATAAAGAAAGAAATCAAGGAGTTTCTGAAATTCAATGAAAATGAAGAAACAACATACCCAAATTTGTGGGATACATTGAAAGCAGTGCTAAGAGGAAAATTCATAGCACTAAGTGCCTTTAAAAGAAATTGGAAACATCGCACATAAGCATCTTAACAACACAACTGGAAGCCATAGAAAAAAAAGAAGCAGAAACACCCAAGAGGAGTAGATGCCTGGAAATAATCAAACTCAGGGCTGAAATTAACAAGTTAGAAACTAAGGAAACAGTCCAAAGAATCAACAAAACCAAAAGCTGGTTCTTTGAGAAAATCAACAAGATAGACAGACCATTAGCCAAACTAACTAAAAGGCAGAGAGACAGTATTGAAATGAACAAAATCAGAAATGAAAAGGGAGACATAACAACAGACACTGAAGAAATTCAAAGAATCATAAGATCCTACTTTGAAGGCATATATGCCACAAAATTTGAAAATCTAAGGGAAATGGACGAATTTCCTGATCAATTTCCCTTGCCAAAGTTGAATGAAGAACAGATAAACAAGCTAAATTATCCCATTTCCCCTACAGAAATAGAAGCAATCATCGATGGTCTCCCAACCAAAAAAAGCCCAGGGCCAGATGGATTCAGTGCAGGATTCCACCAGACCTTTAAGGGCGAGCTAATACCGATACTCTTCAAGCTACTCCAAAAGATAGAAATGGATGGAAAATTACCAAATTCATTCTATGAGGCTATAGTCTCATTGATACATAAACCTCACAAAGACTCAACAAAGAAAGAGAATTTCAGACCAATTTCTCTTATGAACATAGATGCAAAAATACTAAATAAAATACTTGCAAAACGAATACAGGAGCACATCAAAGATATCATTCATCATGACCAAGTAGGCTTCATTCCAGGCATGCAGGGATGGTTTAATATACGGAAATCCATCAATGTAATACACCATATAAACAAACTGAAAATAAAAAACCACATGACCATCTCCTTGGATGCAGAGAAAGCATTTGATAAAATTCAACACCCATTCATGTTTAAAGTTTTAGAGAGAACGGGGATACGAGGCATTTTCCTCAACATAATAAAGGCTATATACAGCAAGCCAATAGCCAAAATCAAAGTAAATGGTGAGATACTCAAGGAAATTCCTCTAAAATCGGGAACAAGGCAAGGCTGCCCACTCTCTCCATATCTCTTCAATATAGTACTCGAAGTTCTAGCCAGAGCAATAAGACAACAAAAGGAGATCAAGGGTATCCAAATGGGAAAGGAGGAAGTCAAATTATCCCTCTTTGCAGATGATATGATAGTGTACATAAGTGACCCTCAAAATTACACCAGAGAACTCCTAAAGCTGATAAACACCTTCAGCAATTTGGCTGGATACAAAATTAACTCAAAAAAGTCTGTAGCCTTCCTATACACAAATGACAAGCTTGCAGAGGAAGAAATTAGGAAAACCACACCCTTCACATTAGCCAAAAGCAATATAAAATATCTAGGAGTTACCCTAACTAAGCAAGTGAAGGACTTGTATGAAAAAAATTTCAAAACCCTGAAGAAAGTGATTGAAGATGACCTGAGAAGATGGCATGATCTTCCTTGCTCATGGATCGGGAGAATTAACATAGTAAAAATGGCCATCCTACCAAAAGCAATCTACAGATTCAATGCAATCCCTATCAAAATAACTACACAATTTTTTAAAGACATTGAAAGTTCAATTCTGAACTTCATATGGAAAAACAAAAAACCCAGAATAGCTAAAACAATCTTGTACAATAAAAGGTGCTCCGGAGGAATCTCCATACCTGATCTCAAACTGTACTATAAAGCAATAGTAATTAAAACAGCATGGTACTGGCACAGCAATAGGCGGGTTGATCAGTGGAATCGAATCGAAGACCCAGATATGAATCCACACACATATGGTCACTTGATTTTTGACAAAGAAGCCAAATCCATTCAATGGAAAAAGGATAGCATCTTCAACAAATGGTGCTGGTCTAACTGGAGGTCTATGTGTAAAAAATGCAACTGGACCCATATTTGTCACCTTGCACAAAACTCAAATCCAAATGGATTAAAGACCTCAACATAAAACCAGAGACACTAAGCCACTTAGAAGAAAAAGTGAAAAAGAGCCTGGAACATATTGGCACAGGAGACAACTTCTTGAACAGAGCACCAACGGCCCAGGCCTTAATGTCAACCATTAATAAATGGGACCTCATGAGGCTGAGAAGCTTCTGTAAGGCAGGAGACACTGTCAAGAGAACAAAGCGACAGCCTACAGACTGGGAAAAAATCTTCACCAACCCTACATCTGACAAAGGTCTAATATCCAAAATATATAAAGAACTCAAGAAATTAAACACCACCAAACCGAATAACCCAATTGAGAAATGGGGCTTGGAACTAAACAGAGAATTCTCAACAGAGGAGTATCAAATGGCTGAGAAACACTTAAAGAAAGGCTCAACCTCCTTAGTCATCAGGGAAATGCAAATCAAAACATCTCTGAGATTCCATCTTACACCCATCAGAATGGCTAAGATCAAAAACTCAAGCGACACCACATGCTGGCGAGGATGTGGGGAGAGAGGAACACTCCTTCATTGCTGGTGGGAATGCAAACTAGTACAGCCACTTTGGAAATCTATCTGGTGCTATCTCAGAAAAATGGGAATAGGGCTTCCTCAAGACCCAGCTATTCCACTCCTTGGAATATACCCAGAAGATGCTCCAGCACACAACAAGAAATTTGCTCAACCATGTTCATAGCAGCCTTATTCATAATAGCCAGAACATGGAAACAGCCTAAGTGTCCCTCAGTAGAAGAGTGGATAAAGAAACTGTGGTACATATACACTATGGAATACTACTCAGCTATTAAAAACAAGGAATTCCCGAAATTTGTGGATAAATGGATTGAGCTAGAAATGATCATAATGAGTGAGTTAACCCAGAAGCAGAAAGAATCAAATGGTATATACTCACTTATATCTGCATACTAGCCCAAGGGGCATGTCCCACGAAAGCCTTCACTTACCAGGAAACTGGGACAGAGGGGAAGGCATCCTATTGGGACTCTAAATGAGAGACGCATGGGAGAATCGCAAAATTAAAGGATACAGAGGGTCCTAGAAACCTACAAGTTGAACAATATGATAGGCAGATTTGGGCCCAGGGGTCCCGCTCAAACTAAGGCACCAGCCAAGGACAATACAGGAGGTAAACTTTAAACCCCTTCCCAGATCTAGCCAATGGTCAGAATATTCTCCACAATTGAGTGGAGAGTGTGATATGACTTTCTCACGTACTCTGGTGCCTCACATTTGACCATGTCCCTTGGAGGGGGAGACCTGGTGGCACTCAGAGGAAGGACAGCAAGTAGCCAAGAAGAGACTTGATACCCTATGAGAATATATAGGGGGACGTAATCTCCCTCAGGAACAGTCATAGGGAAGGGGAATAATGGGAAAAAGGGGGGAGGGAGGAATGGGAGGATACAAGGGATGGGATAAACATTTAGATGTAACAAGAATAAATTAATTAAAAAAAAAAAAACATGACCGTCCATAAAACCTTTCTTTTAGTGTAATGAACTCAGGGTTCCCTGCTATAAAGGAAGCACTTTGCACTCTCAGTCACCCTCAACCCCCAGATTCTTCATACTCTTAATGAGAAAGACTTGCCAACCCTGTGGGCTGACTGTCTGCAGCAGACATCACCATCTCAGCTTTGCTCAGATCTCTGAGATCAGAGCCTTCAGGTGTTTGCAGGAGAAGGAGGCGCCTGTCCTTCCTTGGAGTCACAAACACCTGGGAGTGTACTGATGAGAAGCAGCTAGGCCACACTGCCCAGAAGGTCCTGTTTGCCCATCTTGGACCACAGTCCTTGGTGTATTTCAGAGATAGGGCACTGAATTGGCACCTCTGTGGACCCTGAAGTACAACCTTATAAGTGGCTGAGGCCACTGCCCTTGTTCTCTGCTGAATCCCTGTAAATTCCTTTGTGTCCCCCAGCCAGTGCCTCTGGATTCACAGCACCTGTTTCTTTCCTGTTGCACTGGAGAATGCTGAACCTGAGTCCTTGATGTTAAGTACTGCCTTTCCTCTCTGCACAGAGTAGGCTCTTACCCGGGTAAAGGGCCAAGTAGGACTGCAGGTGCTTGTATTCTCAGCAGTGTGACCACAGGGACAGGACCCCTGGGGCTTGCTGACCAGCCAATGGAGCTGAATTGGCAAGCACCAGGTTCTGCAAGAGACCATGTCTAAACAAACTAAGGTGAAGAGCAAATGAGGAAGATGCCTGATGTCTGATCCTCATTTTCATGTTCAGGTACACACATAAATGTACAAATACACTTGCCAAAGACAAAGTGAAGAAGATTTTAAAATGGAACCAAATTTTCCCTCTGTGCTGTGAACCGTCTCTCTGTAAAAGCCACCAACATGGTACAATGCAATCCTTCACACTTTAAAAAGTATATGCCTCATGGACACCTCCCTCCTTCCAGAACCTGACTCTATGTAGGGCAAGAATTAAGAATTCCAGTCCATTAATAGTTTTCCCAAGAGAAAGCCAAGTCTAAGGTCATTGGGTTCTACATACCCAGGCAGGGGGGCAGTCCAGTTCTCAGACATAGTCTCCCCTGCATATTCAGCCTCTACTATGGCTTTAAGTGCCCCTTGTGGGTTATGTGCTGACAACAAGCCCCTCTCTCCTCAACTTCTACCATGCATGGGCCTCTGTGCCCCAGCAGCACCATTTCCCCTGCCCACAGCAGCAACCTGTTCCAGACCTAGAAGCCCAAGGGAGGAGACCTGGCACTCCTTGGAGTCCCTGACACCTGGGATGTACTGATGAGACACAGCCCTGCAGACACCTGGGGTGTACTGATGGGACACAGCCCTACAGTACCTCCCAGAAGGTCCTGTTCTCCTCCTCCTTTGATCCATTTCCTTGGCTTTTCTTGGGGACACAGGGCTGCTTTTTTCCTCCTGTGGTCTCTGATGTCCCCTTCCCAATACACTCATATTCTCTCTCTCTCTCTCTCTCTCTCTCTCTCTCTCTCTCTCTCTCTCTCTCTCTCTCTCTCTCTCTCTCTCTCTCTCTCTCTCTCCTGTAGGCTCAGTTTTCTTATCAATTATATTGTATTATGAACTTATTAAATGAGCCTACCTCCCTAACAACCCAACTAACCCAAACATCCCGGAAAAGGTTATTAAAAAACACTATAATTAAACCTTAAGAATATCAGTTCCGAGGAATGATTCTCCTGGCTTAGTCATCAGGGTTTCAGCAGACCAGCAATTCCACCAAAGTTGCTGCTGGAACCTCAAGGCTCAGCTTGAGTCCAAAACCTTGAAGCTTTCCCTAGAGCAGTTCTCTTTATGAGCTGCTTGAAGTGCAGGGATGAACAGCCAAAAACCAAACCCCATCAAAAGGTCTCCTCTCCTGTTTTGGCATGTGTGTGTATATATATGTGCATGCATTGATCTCTCACACCTGAATGTTTCGTTGATGAGAATGAAGGAATCTTCTTTATTCATTTTCTTCTTGACTGGAATTTTATTTTGTCTTAAAATATCTACACCTGTATTTCTTAGAGACAACAAAATGACGGTTCCTATCTTATAATTCTATATTAATCTGTGTCTTTTGGATGGCAAATTGAGACTATCAGTATGCAGAGTTGTCTTTGAAAGGTTTGTTTTAATTCTTTCAATTTTTTTGATTTGTGGTGTTCTCTCCAACATCTTTTGATTGCTTCTCCTGTTATTGTTTGTATTTCAACAGAGGCCTCTTTGATGAATTTCTATTTGTTTTCTGAGGACAATGTTCCTTCCGGTATCTTCTGTAGAGTGTCCTGGCTGAGTGTCACCACTTACTTTTGTCCATTTTTTTAATGAAACATTTTAATTTCCCCTCATGGAGTGTAGTGATTACAAAAGGAGAGAGGGTACTGGCTAGGGTGGGAGTAACCTCTGATGTAGCAATGTCTGGATGCAGCAGGCTTCACCTCCAGGGAGCCTGACTCTCAGTTTCTGGGATAGAGCCCAGAACTCCTTTAAGGAGCATCACTAATAACACCAGTGGACCACTGTCCATGTTCCCAACCTCCTGAGCAGGAGACACAAAGGTCTCGAGCAAAAGTGGGGATCGCATGGCTCACGTGCAGAGATGTTTCTAGATTTAGGTGTCCCAGCTACTTTTACTTCCTGGATATTCATATTCTTGATTCCACGCTTTTGAAGTCTGGCAGTTCAGTGTTATGGAGTCTGATTCCTTCCACAGATCTTGTAAGAGGGTTGAGGAGAGATTGCTGTGAGGTCCATGTCCCTAGTGGAGTGAGTAATGTCAGAACCCACTGTATTACACGTCTGGAAGTGACTTCTCACTAGCAGTGACCACCGGGCAGGGTAAGAGTAGTTTTAGGGGCTTGCTGCGATGTGGGGTTCCCAGGCTGGAGGACAAATCTCATGAGACCCAGGGTAGTTCACTTCTGGAAGTGACATCTAGGTAGCTGGGAGCACCCTCGAGGATATGAGAGGCAGCAGGGAGATTGCTGTGAGGTACATGTCCCTAGTGGAGGGACTAATGTCCAGACTCACTGTAATACACTTCCAGCAGTGACTTCTCACTAGCAGTGACCACCCTCCAGGGTAAGAGGAGGTTTGGTGGCTTGCTGTAACCTGGGGTTTTCAGGCTGAAAGACAGTCTCATAGGATCCAGGGTAGTTCACTTTCAGAGTTGAAGTCACTCAGGTTGTGACCCCTCTTGAGGGAGAAGGAGAGAGGGGATTAAGGAAGGGACAGTGCTGTGAGGGCCATCTCCATAGTTCAGGTACTAGGTATCCTGGGGCCCATGGTTGTCCAGCAGGTGACCTCCTGAGCCCACTCGCCATCAAACTGGAAAACACCAGAGAGGTCAGCCTGGGGAAGGTTTGTCAGGGCTACAGGGTCTGAGAGGAGTGACAAGTGAGCATGTGTGCAGGCTGAGGTTCTAGGGACACACTCTTTCTTTCCATGGAGGGCAGACATTCTCCCGTGGTCAGTCCATATTTCCGCAGCAGGGATCATATAAAAGAGGGTTGAGGGCATCCCAGGCCTTTATAGGCCTTAGTGCCACAGTGTGCTGTTCAGGCAGTCTCCCTGCATACTTGCCCAGATGCAGCCTTCACACATTCCACTGCCCCTCCCATGCCCCCTTCCCCCAACACCTCACCACCCACCCCAGCCCATCCGACTGCCACAGGACAATCACACTCTGTCAGGCATATGCCTTTGTCCTCATGCTTGCTTTAAGAGGGGCAGCGGTTCTTCTTTTCTGGGAAGTTTAGCTAGGTGTGGCCCACCTTCATGGGTAAGGAGGGTCTGGAGACAACATCATGAGCCCTGTCATCCTAGGTTGGTGAAGAGGAATTGGGACCCAGGATTGGCCCATGGAGTCCTGACCCTCACTTCCAAATCTCACTGGGTAGAACAGCCTGGGAAAGCTCTTTCAGGACCCCAGGACCCTAGGGGAGTGGATGGGACAGTTTTGCCTGCTGCTGGGGGTGGGCAGAATCTAGGGACACCTTCCCTGTGACACTCTTTGAATTCTTTGTGTCTTGGGCAGATGGGTCCTGTGAGGAGAACCAGACAGGTGGTCACAGTGAAAAGAGGGAGTTCTATACGCTTTTCTAACCCTGGATAGCTCAGTGCCCATGTCAACCATGTGAAACTGCAAGCCCTGGCATCCCTGGGCACGGTCTCTGGGTGGACCTCACCAACCAAGAGATTTTTCTAGGTGCTTGCCCACATGCCTGTCCTGCTTTCTCAGAGACAGGCATTCTTAAGTTCAGGAAGTGAGGACTGTGACCACCCACTAGTGGAAGGGGTGTCTGGAGGGAGGTTGATGACCCGAGTCTCCTTTAGGGAGTGACCACTTCCTAGAGCCCAGGGTAGCGCCTGAGGTCATGTCCGGATCCCTGCTTCCACATCAGACTGGAAGAGGCCCCTGTACACAGTCTGACAAAGCTTTGTCAGGACCTCAGGGAGTTAGAGGAGCTGGTGGGGCAGCATGTGTTTCTGGAGAAGGACACTGGGCACCTTCCCATGTACCCTCGCTCTCCTCTGAGCTGATTGCAGAGATTTGGACACATTGAGGCCAAGGAAGTCAGGTGCATTCAAATGGACACTGGCTAGGGGAGGGTGTTCCGGATCCTTCTTCCCCAGTTCAGTCATGTACACCCATCTGCAAGCCTAAGCCACAGGGGCTTGAATGCTGGATGGGTCTCATCCTTCAGCACCTTGGACCAGGCTCTTGCATCCCTTCCCTTGTCTCCACCTAATCAGATGCCTTTCCATTCAGGGAAGCTGGGCCTACCCATCTGGGGTAACCCTCTGAGGGGAAGATGGCTCTCAGGGGGATGTGGTGAAGGATGGTCTCCTCATCTAAGTGGTTCCCTGTTTCAACCTACCATATGTGCCTGGCACCCCCCGACACAGTGGTGTAAGTGTACCAGCTGGTCTCACCTGCTGGGCCTTTCTCCTGCATAGCCTATGAGAAAGCATCACACTTCTGGGGCCATGCTGAGGCTAGGTGTTACATTCCTCTAAAGAAAAAGAGGTTTAAAGAGTGGAGGATGTTGAGATGGGACTGTCCCCAGTGAGTGGCAGGTTGCCAGAGGATGCCTTGCTTAGGTCCTGTGATGGGGGGGGGGCGGAATTGAGCAAGTATGTGCACTATGCTTTCTTGATGCACTCATGTCATGAAAAACAATGTGGGCTCCATTTCTTAGCTAATTTGTATAGTGTGGGAAGAAAATATCTGTGTAGATAGCTGCGTGCTTTGTTGATGAGACTTATACACTGCCTAGGGTGATGTAAAATGGCTCAGCCACTGTGGAAATAGGTATGGGTTATCTGTTAGTTCCATTTTTATTTTATTTTGTTTTGTTGCTCTTTAAGAACCATCCATACTCATGTCCACAGAGGCTGTATCAATTTACATCACCCTCAGCAGTGCATAAGACTTAGACTTTCTCTTATCATTGCCACTTCCTTTTCTTTCACTCTTTATTTCCATCTTTCTTCCTTTCTTTCTTTTTGCTTTTTGGAAACAGGGTTTCTTTGTGTATCCCTGGCTGTCCTGAACTCATTTTGTGGAGCAGGCTGGCCTTGAACTCACATCAATCTGCCTGCCTCTGCCTCCCTGAGTGCTGGGATTGCCAACTTATTTTCTTTATCACAGTGATTTTCTCATTCTGTCTTGGAGCATTCTCTCTCTCCCTCTCTCTCTCTCTCTCTCTCTCTCTCTCTCTCTCATGTTTAAATCTAAAGTTTGAGTATAAAAGCCATTGCATGCGACAGAGATCACATGGGATGTCTATTGGGGAAGGGGTAAACAGAGGCTGCCTCTGGCCCAGGGAGGAGCAAAGAAGAGAGATGGGGAGAGGAGGGACTGGTCTTACATAGGGGAATCAGCCCATGTACAGCAGGAGGCTGTGCAACCCTTGGCAACAGTGGGAATGGGTTGCATCTTGGTAGCTAGTGATCACATAGTCTGCTGCTGCTGGGGCCATGGGGCAGGAGGTGGAGATGCCTGGTTGTAACATCCTTCCACTTTGGTTATTATAAAAGAGGAGGAACTGGGAAAAAGGTGACGGTGAGGCAGAATGAAAGCATCATGCTATTTAGACTACTTACTGCTGTCTGGGGGTGTCATCATTTTTGTGTCATTGATGATCCTCACCATCAGGTCATACGCGGTAGTCATGAGCCTCAGGCTCTGTGGCTACTGGTTGGTAGTCCTGGACCAGTAGCCGAATAATTGCTTGATTAGAAGTTTCCTGAATTTGTCATTGGAGAAATGCAAACAAGAAATTGATAAAGCAGGGTGTGACTAGTAAAATCATAAAAAATGAGAAGAAGAAAGGTCAAGAAGGGCAATATCCAATTACATGTGGAGTTTTCAATGGCCCAGGGGTTAGAGGTATTGAATGGTCCCTCATATTTTTGGAGGTCTGTTTGATGATGCCTGGTTGCTAACAAAATATCCCACATAACAAAGGCAACATGATCAACCTATAGCCAATATTATGCTAAATTTGGAGGAAAAAGAAAGTGTTTTTCTAAAGTCAGGAATAATGATAAGGGTACCTGTCTGAGGGTTTTATTGCTGGGAAGACACATCACAAACACAGCAGCTCTCAGAAAGCCCTCAATTGGAACTTGCTTAGGTTCAGAGGTTTAGTCCATTATCATCATGGGAGCATGGTAGCACACAGGAAGACATGGTGCTGGAGAGACAACAGAGTCACTTCTCTAAGTCTAATAGCTGCTTTCTTCCTCCTGCTGGGTTGTCTCCTTTAGCCTCAATACAAGGCTCTGTGCCTAGTCTTATTACGTGTCCGGTTGATATCACTGGAAGGCCTGCTCTTTTCTGAAGGGAGAAGGAGGGGCAGTGGATCTGGGGGAGAGGGGAAGTGGGACAGTATGGGGAGGAAATAGGAGGAGTACCCATTCACAACGTTATTGTTCTACAGAGCGCTCAAGCTTTTAGCTAAAACCATAAGAATGAGATCAATATATAAATAATACAAATATGTAAAATAGAATAAGGTTAAGCCTGAGGCTGCATGCATGGGGCCTGCACAGGTCTACACCAGGTCCTCTGCATATATATTATGGCTTCTGGATTAGTGTATTTTTGGAATTCCTGAATATCCAAATGGAGGAGTCTCTGATTTTTTTGCCTTCTCTTGAGCCCTATGCCATCTGTTGCCTTGGCTTGTCCAACTCTGATATCATAGTTTTTATTTTATATTATTATGTTTTATTATCTCTTAGAAGCCTGTCCTTTTCTAATGAGAGGCAGAGAGGGACTGAATCTGGATGGGAGGTGAGGTGAGAAGGATCTGGGAGGAACAGAGGGAGGAGAAAACATAATCTGGGATAAATTTTATGTAGTGATAAAATATTTTTTGTGATGAAATCATCTTGTTGGAGGTTGGTCTGGTGCTATGTATTCTAATTCTAATTACTGTTCCCGAAGATCTGGTTACACCCACGAGGAGCACATTCTCACATACACCATGTGATGCTGTGTCACATTGCTCACTCCAGCCCAGAAGTTAACTTTGGGTGTGTAGCTGAGAGATAGATAACTATATTGGAAGTTGGATGTGTACCTAGCTGTAGTGTTTTTAAGCTTGTAAAAGAAAAAAAAAAGGAAAAAAAAACAAAAAGAAATCATAGTCTCTCTGTGTCAATTATTTGGGTAGCTAGTGGCGTTAAGGAAAACTGTTGCTTTATTAGTTATAGGCTAAAGAATCTATTTCAACAAAAGAAAAAATAGTGGCACTATCATCTTCTTTAACAATTATTTGTTTCTATCTACTGTAATTATATTCCTCAGAACAAATATTATGCTTTTTTGATGACTTCATAAGGAAAAATAAGCAAGTTTCTCACATATTGGTGGGAAAAAAAAACCATTTATTAGACACTGATTCAACAATGTATTTAGTGATTTACTTAAAGTGCTCCTTGTAATTGCTTATTTGCCAAGCATGACATTCCTTGCTACCTGGAAGAAAATAACCCAGAAAAATAGCTAGAACACCAGATTGCTGCCCTGTGCAATCTGCTGACTGCCTCATGCCTTCAGCAAAATCTCCCTTGTTTGCCTACCTGCCCTTGTGGTTTTAGAGTAAAAAATGAGAATGAAAACTAGAGCCAAGACTGAGGCCTTTCAGGAACTCTCTTGGCTTCAGTCCAGTGGTGGCATCTCCTCCCTTCTGCTTTCACTGGTGTTGGAGTACTTAGTCCATGAAACTTCCTGAATCTTTTCTGCAAGCCCAAGCAAGATCTCCTTCAGCAGGACTGTGGTTGATGAAGAATCACTGCTGCTTCCAGGCCTCTCAGCTCTCTGAAGGTCTCTGCAACATAGAAGTCTGCAGCCCTGAATGAATTCTGGGGTTTCATACCAGTGGCTAAGGAGACTATGAGGCCCCAAAGTAGAAAAAGACAAGGCTAGGCTGAACACCCAGACCAGGTAAGGACCAATGGGGATACAGGCAGGGAGAACTAGATGGCTTGGCCATCCAATAAGGGATTGCATCCAAAGCCTCAATATGGTACCAATGTGGCATTGGTCTCCAAGGAATAGCCTCTAAGACATATTAAGGCACTGGTATTAGTGTCCAGAGAAATTGAGACAAGGACTTTAAAATTAAGCCAGACAGTGGTAGCACACACCTTTCATCCTAGCACTTGGGAAGCAGACGGAGGGGGAGCTCTGTGAGGGCAGCCTGCGCAACAGAGTGAGTTCTAGGATAGCCAGGGCTACAGAGTGAGATTCTGTCTTAAAAAACCAAATAAATAAGTTGATAAAGAAGGAATGTGTAACTTCTGAATGGATAGCGAATGAGTTATGTGAATAATTTCACAGTGATATGGCTATTGGATCTGCTTGGGGCCCAAACTGAGGTTCAGCTGATGTCACTTCAAGTGAACGGGCACTCAGCTCCCATAAGAGGAGATGACCAAGACTATGGCTGTACACGTGACCCTAAGACTTAAATCACTGTGAGGCAACCAGCCAGGCAGCCATTCCTGCTTGAGGGAAAAGATGGTCTTCTCTAGCCTTGCCTACACACCACACAGGGCTAGGCACATCGAGCCCCACCCCCCAAGTCCTGGTTAGGAAACTCTTCTGGTCATGGGATCTATACAGTTCCAATGTGAGACCCACACAAGCCTGCAAAGACTGTTAAGTCCACAGACACTGAGGAAGCACCACCATTGAATTCCACAGAGTATATAATTTTGACCATGATACTGTCTGCCCCCTGCTGGCTCCAATTGCTAGCACCTCAGATTGCTGAGGCAGTGGCAAGACCACCTGATTCCATCCCACACTGGCACACGTTCACTGCAATGCGCACCTGCTGGTCCTGTCAGTCAGCTCTGTCAGACTCCACAGCCATGTCGGGGGGCTCACCACACTCCAGTCGGGTGCATTGCAGAGATGAACAGTTTCCAATATGTCCACTCCGGGAAAATCCAGCCCCACTCCTCATTCCACAAGATGAAAGGTATGTTATCCAGCCACACACTTGCCTGAAGAGGAGGGAAAGCCCCTCCATGACTTCAGATAAATTATAAAAAGAAACTCCCTCCTCATGGCCAGACTTAAAGGACCAATCACTCCCCAGTTCAGATATGGAACTTTTTTACTCATGGGAGATGAAGCCTACAATTGGGGACTAGCCCCTTACATCAATAGACTCAAAACAACCACATGCAAAGAAAGGGACATTTTTGCCTCAGGGGGCAAAGAAATTTAAAAGCAGAGACCAAATCTTCCAGCTCCTATAAGCTGTCTGGTCCCCGGATGTAGCAGTGGTACACTGCTAGGCTCTCACAGAGTCAGGGTCGAGTGAGTCAGGGAAACCAACCGGCAAGCCTTCAGCCAAACAAGCTGCCCTCTGGGAAGACGCAGTCTCCATTCCCTTCTCATTATCCCCTAACAGGTATGTTTTAACAATAGATGAGTAGACAGATATACATAGACAGACAGACAGACATGGAATGTATACATTCTGAAGACTGTCAGATTACTACAGATAGGAAAATAATTCCAGAGGTAACAGGGCCCAGTCTAATCCTTAAACCTCTTGAAGTAACTTGTCTGGATTCAAAACAAACAAACAAACAAACAAACCTGTCCTACAAGAATTATTGCAAAGATATATGGTGGTGCCAAGGATGCCAATACTGACCCCACAAGCTAGTAGAGCCTTTCTTTGTGTTCTTGGAAAAACCTCTGTCAGGGATCCAAGGCCCCCGTATTGACACAAAACAGAGGCCCTGTCCATTTAAACATGTCTAGAAATACTTTCTAGTTACTGTGTACATTTCTCAGGCCTGGTAGCTTTTTCTACCTGCACAGAGAGTTTCCTTGAAACTTTCACACACAGTACCACTCCCAATCTTTAGGCCTGGGAAAACAAATAAGACTTTAGTTCTGCCAAATGTACTATTTAGTGTACACAGCACACTGTGTAAATGTGGTTACTATCTTTTTGATACACACTGTCCCCAAAGGACTCGGCAACTCTGAGAGTAGGGTCCCAAGTACCTCTAGCGGTTCTTGAAAGAATTGGCTGACACCGCACAAAAAAATTGTCCAAGCTGCTTACTGACAAGATGTGATGGAGACTGATTTACATTCAGAATTTTAGACGCACCAAGACAGAAATGATTTTTTTCTTCAAGGCTGTCAAATACATATAGCCAAAACACTAAGAATGTGACATTTATATAACTCCTGATTGTGTCACAGTTCTTCTTGCTGTAGGCAGTTTATTGTATATATGTGTAATAATATAAATGTGTATGTAAAAACGTATATAACTTTTTTTTGAAATTTCCCAAGCTGCACCACTCATTCCCTCAGCTCTCAAATTTGCAGGTGTCAAGCCATGAACACACCACACCCATGCCAAAGCTGCCATGGACTCAATCCAGGAGAAGGCTGGGAGAGCCAACCCAGACTAGCCACTGCCACTGCCAGGCAGAAGGACAAAGTCTAATGGAATCCAGGGTAGTTCACTTCCTGAAGTGAAGTCACTCAGGTTGTGACCCCTCTTGAGGGGGAAGGAGAGCAGGGATTAGGGAGAAGACAGTGCTGTGAGGCCCATCTCCATAGTTCAGGTACTAGGTATCCTCGGACCCATGGTTGTCCAGCAGGTGACCTCCTGAGCCCAAACTCACCATCAAACTGGAAAACACCAGAGAGGTCAGCCTGGGGAAGGTTTGTCAGGGCCACAGGGTCGGAGAGGAGTGACAGGAGAGCATGTGTACAGGCTGAGGGTCTAGGGACACACACTCTCTCTCCATGGAAGGCAGACATTCTCCCATGGTCAGTCCACATTTCAACAGGTGGGATCATATAAAACAAGGTTGAGGGCATCTGAGACCTTCCTAGGTCTTAGTGCCACAGTGTCCTGTTCAGGCAGTCTCCCTGCATACTTGCCCAGATGCAGCCTTCACACATTCCACTGACCCTCCCATGCCCCCTTCCCCGCAATACCTCACCACTCACCCACAGCCCACCTGCCTGCCTTCACCCCAGGACAGTCACACTCTGTCAGGCATATGCCTTTGTCATCAGGCTTGCTGTAACAGAGGCAGGGATTCTTCTTTTCTGGGAAGTTTAGCTAGGTGTGGCCCACCTTCATGGGTAAGGAGGGTCTGCAGACAACATCATGAGCCCTGTCCTCCTAGGTTGGTGAAGAGATATTGGGACCCAGGATTGGCCCATGGTGTCCTGACCCTCACTTCCAAATCTCACTGGGTTGACCAGCCTGAGAATGCTCTTTCAGGACCCCAGGACCCTAGGGGAGTGGATGGGACAGTATTGCCTGCTGCTGGGGGTGGGCACAATCTAGGGACCCCTTCCCTGTGACATTCTTTGAACTCTTGGTGTCTTCGGTAGATGAGCCCGGCATGGAGAAGTGGACATGTGAGCACACTGAAAAGAGGAGTTGCTGTGCACTTTTCTAGCCCTAAACAGCTCAGTTCCCATTTCAAGCATGTGCAACTATAAGCCCTGGAGTCCCTGGGCACAGTCTTTGGCTGGACCTCACCAAGCAACAAGCACGGCTGGCTGTTTGTCCACACGCCTGTCCTGCTTTCCCAGAAGCAGGCATTCTTAAGTTCAGGAAATGAAGACTGTGACCACCCACTAGTGGAAGGGGTGCCCGGAAGGATGTTGGTGACCCGAGTCCCCTTTAGGGAGTGTCCACTTACTAGAGCCCAGGGTAGTACATGAGGTCATGTCTAGAGCCCTGCTTCCACATCAGACTGGAAGAGGCCCCTGTACACAGTCTCATAAAGCTTTGTCAGGACCTCAGGGAGTTAGAGGAGCTGGCCGGACAGCATGTGTTTCTGGAGAAGGGCATGTGCACCTTCCCATGTACCCTCACTCTCCTCTGAGCTGATTGCAGAGATTTGCACACATTGAGGCCAAAGAAGTCAGGTGCATTCAAATGGACACTGGCTAGGGGAGGGTGTTCCGGATCCTTCTTCCTCCAGTTCAGTCATGTACACCCATTTGCAAGCCTAAGCCACAGGGGCTTGAATGCTGGATGGGTCTCATCCTTCAGCACCTTGGACCAGGCTCTTGCATCCCTTCCCCTGTCTCCACCTAATCAGATGCCATTCCACTCAGGGAAGCTGGGCCTACCCATCTGGGGTAACCCTCTGAGGGGAAGATGGCTCTCAGGGGGATGTGGTGAAGCATGGTCACCTCATCTAAGTGGTTCCCTGTTTCAGCCTACCATATGCACCTAGCACCCCCCACACAGTGGTGTGTGGGCACCAGCTGGGCCTACTTGCTGGGCCTTTCTTCTGCATAGGTGCTATTCCAGCCTATGAGAAAGCATCACATTTCTGGGGGCAGGATGAGGCTAGGTGTTACCTTCCTCTAAAGAAAAAGATGTTTATGAGTGGAGGATGTTGAGATAGGACCGTCCCAGTGGGTGGCTGGTTGCTAGAGGATGCCTTGGTGAAGTCCTGTGGTGGGAAAACTGTGTCAGAGTTTGGGGGATGAGATTAGGCTTGTGTGTGGTAGAGTCAAACCTAGGTCTGTGAGGTGAGTCCAGGTGCAAATAGAAGGGACCCAAGGACACTGCAGTTCCCACACAGAGAGGTGTGGACCATCATGGGTATCCCTGCAAAAGCCATGGCAGGCACAGTAATAATCCTTGTGAGGCAAAAAGGAGATCCTCTCCCAGCATGCCTTTATCAGCAGGTGTTGGTTGAGACTTGTAGAGTCTGCCCTGAGCAGTTTATTTTAGACTTGGCTAAGTACAGTACAATTTTTGGGGAAAGTTTCCGGGTAACTGTCATCTCAATTTCACGTGTAGAAGGAAGATTTGGTCCTAACTGCACAGGAACTCCTTTACAGTGTACACGTGACCTCTACCAGGAGGATGGGTTCACTACAGTAAGGGGCTTAGGGTCTAGTGAGGTTTCAGTGATACAGACAGTATGGAGGCCACCAGGAGACAAAGTACGTTTTAACCTCTGTCCTAAGGAAGGGTTCTATTGACTGAGAAACAAGACTAAGGATGAAGGTCTAGGAAGGGAGGGTGTGAGGTAAACATAATAGCCTGGGAGATTTTGGTGTTGCCTGGCCCGGCAGGTGGCAAAGATCACCAGGCTATTAAGCACAAGCAGGCCCAGGCTTCTGGGTGGAAAAGAGGTATATACCTGCCTTCTGTTGAAGAGACAAGCCAGCATGCTTCACACTCCTGGCGTCTGTAGTGCTTGTCAGGGACAGCAAAGACCTCATGGCCTCTGCAGCCTGCTTTCCCATTTTGGGTGAGTGTATTGAGGAATCTCTGCACTTACCTCAGGGGTAAGTTTTTAGTGTCTCCTGCACAACTGGGGCAGTGGCACATGTCACTTGGGAGGCAGAAGTGGGTGGGAGTTCAAGGCCAGACTGGTCTACAAAGTGAGTCAGGATAGCCAAGGCTACACAGAGACACCCTGTTTTGAAACAAAACAAAACAAAACAAAAAGCCAAGATCTCATATTGAGAAACATATCTGCTGTTTTTTTCCCTTGAGGCTTTCTTTCTTTACATTTTCTCCCAAGTACTTGCCCCACCCTCACACACACCTATTTTCTATGAACAGTAAACTGGGGGCTCACAGGTTGCACTTGGAATTTCAGATCCCTTGGAAATTGAAAAGTCCTTATAGATCTTGGCTTTTCCTCTGTAGTCATATTTAGAGGAAAGAATATCTACCACTTCCCCAGGCCTAGGCCAGAGCTGAACATGGCCAAAAGATGGGGTAGGCACAAAAGCTGCTGCTTATGCAGAGTCTACAGCCAGGATGCCTCCCTGACACCTTCCCATGGACCTCTTCCTGCCTCCCTCTATTGTCACCACTTAGTGCCTTGCCAGCATCCAGTTGGCCCTGTGGTTCCTCACCCCTTACATCTGTAATCACTATACACGTACCCTCCTCTGCCTGTTCTTCCCTTTCTTCCTCCTTTGTTGCTGACTTCACAGAAAACTTGGCAGTAGAAGCTTCATCTGCTTCTTTTTGCTTCCTTGTCTGTGTTTGCCTCCTTCTGTCTTGTGACTGCAGAAGCCTTTTCCTGCAGGCCTAGGCCAAGACAGATGTACAAGAACAGTCCCAAGGGGAAGGCTAGAGTAACTTCCAGGCTAAACGTCAGGCTCAAGCCCATGATCAGGCCCAGGAGTAGGCCTAGACCTTGAATTTCACTGTTCCACAGAGCACCCATCATTTTTAACCTCTGGATCACCTGGAACGAATAAAGATGTTGTGTAGTAGACAAGGTGCAGAATGGAGTGAAAATTTCCAAAACTATGGAAAGAAAGAGAACCGTGGGGATCTGAATGTTGTCTACACTCTAACTTGGTACTAGGTCATGTTCTATCTGTATCCTGGGTGTGTCCTCCCTTCGAGATATAGTAACCCACTCTTTCTGCAAAACATCTCTCTTGATCTCTCACCAGGGCAAATGCAACTCCACCTCATTCTTCCCTGAGGCCTTTCTCAAACCTGTGGGACCTTCTATTACTCTGCAACTTGGCTTCCCAGGTCACCAATGCTATGCGGCCTGGTTGGAACTGCAGCGGATCTCATTAGTGTCTCCAAGTGTACATCAACACTCACCAGCTCCCCTAGCATTTTTACTCCATAGGGCCCAGTTTCCCTCCTCTGGGGCAGGCATGACATCAATAGGCAAATGCCAGGTCCATGAAGAAACATTTACTGTAGTGAAGATGGTGCCTGCCGATGCCATGCTCTCTGCAGGTGAGGAGAGCCCATAGGCTAAGTGAGAAATGACAGCTGAGTGAAGAAAAGGAGCTGATGGTAGCTGAGGTGAGAAGGAAAACTGAGGTGAAGGCTGGAGGCTCAGGAAGGGGGTAGGGACTGAGGTGAAGGGGTGTGGGTGGAGAAGAAGAGTGGGTTTCAGCAAAAAGGAGTTGAAATGAGAGAGTGTGCTGAAAAGAATGGAGCTGAGGTGAAAGGGAAACTGAAGTGAGAGGAGGTCTGAGGAGAGGGGTGAGAGCCAAGTGGAGAAGTGAGGGCTGAGGTGAAGGGTGGGGTTGGGGCAAAGGGTGGCTGCAAAGAGTAGATGGAGACTAGGTGACAGCTGATGTTCCAGGCCAGCTGAGATGGGGGGTATAGGCTGACAGGAGATATGGACAGTAATTATGATGGGTGGTGAACTGAGGTGTTGGGTTCAGGTTGAGATAATGCATGCCTGAGGCTAAGGGGGCTGGAAGGGCTGAGGTGTTGGGG
Organism: Acomys russatus; assembly: GCF_903995435.1. Lineage (NCBI taxonomy): Eukaryota > Metazoa > Chordata > Mammalia > Rodentia > Muridae > Acomys > Acomys russatus. The sequence goes on along the minus strand of NW_026131762.1, from coordinate 44,895 downwards.
CTGAAGGGTAGGGGTCAAGGTGAGTAGCTACAGCTGATGAAAAGGGGCTGAAAAGAAAGCTAGAGCCTGAAGTGAGAGGGGGACCTTAAAAAGAGCTGGTGAGAGTAAAAGTGATGTGATGGGGAATAAAAGAGAGAGAGAGAGAGAGAGCTCATGCAGGTAAAAGAAAGAGCTGAGGTAGGGAGTCAACAGGGAGAGAGAGAGAGAGAGAGAGAGAGAGAGAGAGAGAGAGAGAGAGAGAGAGAGAGAGAGAGAGAGAGAGAGCACGCACTGGGGGCTGAGGTGAAGGAATAACTGAAGTGAGAAGTAAAAGCTGAGGTGAAGCCTGGGATGGGGGGAGTAGTAGGGGCTGAGGGAGAGAGAGAGACCCAAGGGGGAAAATTGTTGAGGAGCTGAGGTAACAGATGGAGACTCAGGTAATGAACAGGGCTGATGGGGTAGGGCAGGAGGGGCAAGAGAGTAGGGACTAAGATAAGATGTGGAGGCTATGGAGCTGGAGAGATGGTTCAGAGGTTAAGAGCACTGCCTGTTCTTCCAATGGCCCTAAGTTCAATTCCCAGCAATCACAAGGTGGCTCACAACCATCTATAATAAGATCTGGTGCCCTCTTGCAGGCAGAGGACTGTATAAACAAACAAACAAACAAACAAATAAATCTATCTTTAAAAAGATGAGGTGGAGGCTAAGGTAGTTGTGAGGGTTGAGTAGGTTGAGTAGGTGCTATGGAGACAACCTATAGGTTAGCATTCTATTAAGTGTCATCTGAGGAGTGCCATGGAAGATGGATGTACAATCTCAGGAACAGAAAACCCAAACTTCCTTCCATAAGCAGAAGAGAAAGGAAGCTGTGTGGAAGACAATAGGGGGCAGTGTTGCCAAGGATCAGCCAAGAGCCACTTCCTGTTCCCCTTTGCATAATAAAGTCTGCACTCATTTGTTGAAAATGCAAGAGTGATGTGTCTATCATCCAATGAATGATCAGGCAGGCCATTTCCCACTTTTCTTTTTTCAGGTTCAAACACATAGTATACATACTGAGTTTATGTCTTCTCTGGATCAGATAGGGAGTCCGTATAGACTTGACCCCAGACATGTTTCAAGGGAGTAATTTGTCAGTTTCCACTTGGTGTTGATTCTAGCAAGCAGAATAGTTTTAAAAGCATGTAACTCAAATTTCAGCAATAGGTAAAAAGTTTCCAAGAAGACTGAGAATTTAGATGCTTTGAAGTGGCAAAAGATTACTTTTTTGTTTTTAGCATTGCACAGAGTTCTCTTTATCCTCTGACTCCTACTTTCTTTATTATTATTATTATTATTATTTTTATAATTTATTCACATTACATCCCAATTGTAATCTGCTCACTCTTATCTTCCTGTTCCCACCCTCCCTCCCTTTCCCACTCTATTCCCATCTCCTAGACCTCTCACAGGTGGGGTCCTCCTCCCCCACCAGGTCTGACCACATTTTTAGGTGCTGGGGAGAAGGTTCACTGAATGAGGTTCTTGCTGCTCAAACAGGAAATTCCAGGGGGCCACCTCCACACCTGAGGCATAGTCAGACCTCAGTACTTCCCAGTCACACAGAACTGTGTGTTTCCTTCCTGGTACAATTTGTAAACTATTTTCAGTCCTACGGGTAGATAAAAGTAGAAACCATTAGGAATTTGTTGAAAATACTACCAGGTTGGATTTGGTTTTGTGAGTTGGTTAGTGTTTATAGTTATGAAGCTTTTCATTTTTATGTTGCAAAAATCAACAACTTTGCCTTTTTAGTGGCAGTGAAAACTAGCTTTATGCTAAGCTTGAAAGTATTTTCTCATCCAGAGAAATTTTATTATGTGTTCCTTTTGGTGGCCTTACATTTTAGAATACATTTAACTCTGATTTATATCAGACATTAACGTTTCAGTTGACTTTCATGTCATATTTTCTCATTATTTTCTTCTCCTCCTCTCTTACTTCCCGAGGTCCCTTTCTTTCCTTCATCTTCCTCTTCCTGTTTTATGACTTGCACAAGAGTATACACACACACACACACACACACATGCACACAGGCACACACACACACACTCACCTTGAATATCTAAATTTGAAATACAAAAGAAAATGTAATAGTTTTTTCTAAATCTTGTTTAACATGGTAATGTCCAGTTCCTTCAATTTTCCTGCTAATGTAATCATTTCTTTTTTAAAATTTTTTATTATTAATTTATTCTTGTTACATCTCAATGGTTATCCCATCCCTTGTGTCCTCCCATTCTTCCCTCCCTCCCCTTTTCCCCTTATTCCCCTCCCCTATGACTGTTCCTGAGGGGGATTACCTCCCTCTGTATATGCTCATAGGGTATCAAGTCTCTTCTAGGGAACCCGCTGTCCTTCCTATGAGTGCCACCAGGTCTCCTCCTCCAGGGGACATGGTCAAATGTGAGGCACCAGAGTATGTGTGAAAGTCATATCCCACTCTCCACTCAAGTGTGGAGACTGTTCTGACCATTGGCTAGATCTGGGTAGGGGTTTAAAGTTTACTGCCTCTATTGTCCTTGGCTGGTGCCTTAGTTTGAGCGGGACCCCTGGGCCCAAATCTGCCTATCATAATGTTCTACTTGTAGGTTTCTAGGACCCTCTGGATCCTTCTACTTTGCCATTCTCCCATGCTTCTCTCACCTAGAGTCCCAACGATTGATTATAAATTTACTTATTTTGTCTGTGTGAATGTGGGCACATGAATCTCTCTCTCTCTCTCTCTCTCTCTCTCTCTCTCTCTCTCTCTCTCTCTCTGTGTGTGTGTGTGTGTGTGTGTGTGTGTGTGTGTGTGTGTGTGTGTGTGTGTAATCCAGAGGACAACTTTCAGGTGTAATTTTCCTTTTTCCATTAGGTGAGCCCCGAGGATTAAACTCAGGTCCTTAGGCCTAGCAGCAGGTGCCCCTACTCACTGAAACTTCATTTTAAAAAATGAAGTGAAAGAAGATTCAGCAAGTATGTGCACTATGTTTTCTTGATGCACTCATGTCTTGAAAAACCATGCTGGCTCCATTTCTTAGCTAATTTGAATAGTGTAGGAATAAAATATGTGTAGATAGCTGTGTGCTTTGTTGATGAGTTTTATACACTGCCAAGGGTAATGTAAACTGGCTCAGCCACTGTGGAAATAGGTATGGGTTATCTGTTAGTTCCATTTTTATTTTATTTTGTTTATTGCTTTTTAAGAACCATGCACACTTATGTCCACATGGGCTGTGCCAATTTACATCACCCTCAGCAGTGCATAAGACTTAGACTTTCTCTCATCATTGCCACTTCCTTTTCTTCCTTCTTTATTTCCATGTTTCTTTCTTTTTGGTTTTTGGAGACAGGGTTTCTATGTGTATCTTTGCTGTCCTGGACTCATTTTGTAGAATAGCCTGGCCTTGAACTCACATCAATCTACCTGCCTCTGACTCCCTGAGTGCTGGGATTAAGTGCCTGCCACTTATTTTCTTTATCACAGTCATTTTCTCATTCTGTCTTGGATCACACACACACACACACACACACACACACACACACACACACACACACACTCATGTTTAAATCTAAGGTTTGAGTATAAAAGAAAGTGTGGTATTAGTTTTTTTCAATTTTGTTTAACATGGACATGTCCATCCTGCCTCTGCCTCCCCAGGTGCTGGGATTGCAGGCATCTTCATGACATCTTGATAATTAAATTGCTAAATATAAAGCATGAAGAGAGGATACTAAAGGCAGCCTGAAACAGTACCATGGAAGGGTGAAAGTTCACAGGGTCCTAACTAGACAACAGACTACAGAGAAGCAATGAATGCTGAGAGCAAGAGAAATAATCTCCTTCAGGAAGAGCCCCACTCTCCCAGCTTGGTTATCAAATACCAGCTGATCATCCCTGAACTCATAGGCACACGAGCAACATAAGGACTAAGCTGGTTGTACTTATATATTTAGTTATATGCACAACAACAAAAACAACTTTAAAAAAGAGGACATGAATTTTAAAGAAATCGGGGAGCACATGGGAAGATTTTAAGGGCGAAAGAGAGTGAGAAATGATATAATTATATTTTAATTAAAATAAAAAAATAGTGAATTTAAAACTCACTGGTCACATAAAGGAAAACCATATACAGTAAGAGCCGAGTTCTTGGTGGAAACTGTTAAAGTCAGAAAAGCATAAAGCAATGCACTCCAAATTGTAAGAGGCCACAGGTGCCAATCCCAGCTAACTTTGTCAAGTCAAACAGTCTGCCAGAGTTGAAGAAGAAATGACAATTTTCCATGATACAAACAAGCTTTAAAATAACTCAAGCTTGCCAACCAGACCCTCAGAGAATACTAAAATCAGTAGGTCCAAATGAAAAGACTATTAGGTGTAGCCGAGAGGCCATAGGTTGAAACCAAATGAAGTTGTAGTTACTAAAACCCAAAACAAGACTAGGAGCACAAGCAAAAGAGACAGCAGCCATCACACACCTTTGAATAATAATTATTATTTCAACCAATTGCTTCAACCAAGGCATTGTGTCCCATCTCATGCTCTGTATGGGCACCCAGAGACATGCTGACATACACAAACATAAAGATAAGCAAAACAAAATGTGTAAGGTCTCTTGAAATTCTCAAAGAATTGGGATACTGTCCCTTATGTTTTTCACACAGCATGTGTCCAATGAGACTAGCTTTATGTTAAGTATTCAGTAGGTACAGGAAAGTAGTGACTTATGTAGGAGAGAACAGAGCTTTAAAGCCTTGCTACCCCACATACTAAACCTGTTGTAGAATTGACATCTAATTGCACTTGGAGCACCATAAAATAACTAAAACAAGTATGCTCTTCAGTTACAATAACCTGGCCAGAGAAGCAAAAAGCAGATATGATTCAGAAGTGTTTATCTAAATAAAAGCTACCAACGTTTCTGTTCTTTCTTTTTAAAACCTTTTTTCCACTTTAGTATATACTTTCAACTATATTTGTAACAGGTAAGAGAAAAGGCACATGTAACTGGACAGTATCATGGAGTTTTAACTAAAGCCTGGAATTTCATCTTCCTGCTTATAAAATGGTTTTACCTATTTGGCTGCAATAAAAGAACTAAAGTAAATACGAAATAGTGAAATATTATCTCCGTCCAACAAACGTGAAAGAAGTAAAACTGAATTACAGTGTGGCCTCCAAGTATGCCTGTTTTATTTTAGCACATGACAGTGTCTAATTTGGAAGGTGAGCAAGTGATGTTAAATTTATAATTAGGAATATCGCTGATGAACGCTGGGATTAAGTCAGTGTTGATGAAATACTTTTGAGCTAAGAAATGGACAATCTAAATTTGGTGACATTCAATAAGCATTCTCTCTTCATCCTTTTATTGCTATTCTTCTTCACTATAGATGAGAAGGAGAGAAAAGAAACAATTATACCAGATTAATCTCCTTCCTACATTTAAGAATATGTTCAGTCCTTGTCCATGTTTGCAGTTTTTGTGCTATTACTCAAGTGAATTACCAAAGTTCAACATGCTTTCCCCTTATAAATCAAACCCGTGGCTACCAGAGTGCTTATGCAACCAATCATGTGTTTACACCAGATTTTTGGTAGTTGGTGTCTGTAGGGGTGAGGGCATGCACATGTGCATGTGCACATGTGTGTGCATGAAACCCTGTGCTCCGTACCTGAGACTCAAACTCATAGCCTTGCACATGCTAACCCCACCCTCTACCCCATGGAGCCAACACCTCAGTCTTGTTTATTCTGCTTGACAGGCTCTGTTGGCATGTAAAGGAATGCCTCTATCTATAAAAGCCAGTGCTAGGTGCACATGTGATGCTTCCTTACCCTCCAGACCTTCGGCTTCCACATAGTTCACCAGGCACTTAGCTGTGTGGACAAAAAGAGAAAGAGGAGAAGAGAAATTGAGCATTTGAAGAGATAGCCTTTAAATTTGTATTATCAATTGGGATCTAAATGATCCTATTAGGACTACATTTCTTTTCACTTGTATAAAATAAAAAAATGTGACACTAAATGAATATGTAGGTGTTAGCCAACAAAAATGGTCCTACCTGAAGTGTCTAACTGTTTTACAATTTGTCTGTAGTGCTCTAAAAGGCACTGATTCCTACTTGGTACAGGTAATGGCCTAAGTGTGGTGGAGCCCTGAAGATTCAACTGGGGCCTGGCCCAGCCTCTGCCACTGTTACTTCTGACAATTGCTCTCTAAACAGAGACTGATCTAGATGTGATACAGGGGTTGAATCTAATAGGTTTACCACTTGTTAGTAGTCTTACATTCCTGGACAATAGAGCTTTGAATAGCAGGGACAACCACCAAGTTTTAATCACATTCTAAGACATGTTAGCAATAAACTTAAGGTGAATTTTGTTTGATTCAAAATAAAGTATTCCTCAATTAACTAGAATTTGAAAAGAACAAGGGTCAACTGAGAAGTAACTACAGGGGGATTGATTGGTGCTCCTAGCTATGCACAGAAACCTGGATTTGCTGGTTATGCAGCCTTTGGCATCTGGGTCCATTTCGGCAAATGCTTCTTGGTTTTCCGTTTCTTCTTGTCCGGTCCCTTCACCCAATACGTTGTGATTTTCATTCCAGCTATCAGAATGGCATTCACCTATTTATTCAGGAAAGACTATTACAAAACATACACACACATACACACACTCACACTTACATTGGGCCACACACACAAAATAGCCTAACTCCTAACCAATAGCACCACCTACATCTACCCTTGAGAGAAATAGCAGGTGCATGAGTAACTCCAGAAACAGCTGTAATTGAGTTCCTTTCTGGTTTTCAGGCTACACTTCCCTACTCTTGACACATCTGCCCAATGATCTTTTCCCCAGGGACATGTCTCTCCCTTTACCAGAAAATATCCTAAGCAATGAAGTACATTTCTTCTCCTTAGAAGAAGAAATCAGGGGCATAAGTCAACCACCTTGCACCCATTATACCTTGGGCAGAATTTTGGAAGGAAGCTCCTTGTTTTGCCTCAAGCAATTTTTCTCAATCCATGAAGATTAAGGCTTCCCTTCCCACCAAGTGCTCCCAAACCATGTCCATGCAGAAAACCACATTTCCAAGAACCTTCACACTTTTCAAAGCCACAGACTCAAAATGAGGAATGCTATTTACTGGTTCTTTTGTTGTCAGGCTTCCCTTCTACTAGCTCCCAAGCTCTCTTTTGGACACCTTGCCTACATAGTGAGTTCAAGACCAATCTATCCTGTGTGAGACTCTGTTTCAGAACAAAAATGTGGAAAGGTTGTCATAGAACTGGCCCAGTGAAGTAGGCCTTTAATCCCAGCACTCAGTGGCCCCCAAGAGGCAAGAAATTGTGAGTAAAAATCATCCTGTGTTGCCTAGAGAGTTCCAGACCAGCCCAACCCCAACAAGTAATGAGACCTCTCTCTCACAACAAATGAACAAAAGCAAAAACACTAACAACTAACAAACCATTTAAAAAAAAAAAAAAACAACAGACAGCTTTGACCTTAGGTAGGGGAGCCATCCAAACATTCCTTTCCCCACCTGATTGAGGCCAACACGTAGAACAGCTAATTGTTTCTGCCCAGTAAAGGAGCAGCCTTAGCCAAGGCAGCAGCCTCCCTCCCTCCCGAGCCTGGTCATTTGCCTATTTCCTTCTTCCCCATCACTGCCCACTGCCCAGCACTGATGGCTTCTCTAGGCACCTAGGCCTGATTCCTTACCTTCTGAGGCCACGATCTGCTTTATGACTTGCTTTGGTGGTTCTGCTGTAGCTTCTGCTGCCACCTCTCCTGTGCCTTGTTCTGTGGGTTCCTGGGCTGCCCTAACTACTGGCTCATACAGGTGACAATCTTCTGCTTCCTCGAAATCTTCAGGCTCCTCAAACTCTGGAAATGTGGAGATAACCTCCCGCAGGCTCCGGGTCATGCCTGATCCCCGGCTCTCATAGTCCGAGGCCCTCACAGTTGATAGGATGGGCCCGGGTGGTACTTGGTCCTCACTTGAGTGGTCAGACGAAGAGGTGTCAGATGTTTCCATGGCATCGGGGACCCTACTCAGCATGTGGTTTTTGCTATACACACGATTCACAATGGCGTGGACTAGCTCCATAAACATAATACGGAAGTTAGGGACTGGGAAATGTCGCGTATTCACCACTATATCTGGATCTACTGTAGGGCGTTCCTCCTCCTCTTCCTCCTCCTCCTCCTCCTCCTCCTCCGACTTTTCCTCAGACTCGGCATGCTCTCCCCTGCCACCTGCTTCTTCCGGGTATCTTTCAGGCCCAACATTCTCCACCTGTCCGGGACTAAGTCCTCCAGGTATATCAGAGACCCGGTCCAGGCCGGACTCGCAGCCTAACTGTCCACCTTCGGCTGCCTCCTGTACCCACTCTCCCTCAAGTGTTAATGAGTTGTTTTGGCTCTCTTGGGTTGTGTTTCGTTGCCCGGCATTAGACATGACACTAGTTAGTACGTCAACAAGGCCTTGATGGAAGTGGGATAAAGACGATACTGACTCCTCGGACTGCCAAGGTCTGGGCGATGCGGAGGGATTATGGCATCGACCACCAGCACACTTTGGTAAAGATTGTGATTAGGAAGCTGTTGGCTCCTAAAGACATTCACTGGGCCCTTAGAGTTATAGAGGGAGCTTCGACAGACACCCCAGGTGACAGGACCAAAGTCTTGGATGGTACCTGAAGCAGTCTCATGGAAGTAGCAGGGACGCGGTGGCAGAACACACCAGCCCGGGCAGATGGCAACCTGAGAGTCTCTCGTAACATCCGGGGACTACAAGGGTTATTCTGTGAGTCATAGAGGTTGGGGGCGTGGCTTATGACACTTATATAAACTGTTTTGTCACCACATAGCCAGCTGTAAGCTGATTCGTTGATGAGCGAAGATGGTCATGGCCATCGTCCAATAATGGATCAAAAACCTTCCATTTTTAGGAAACACCTTAACGAGTGTTGTGTGTGCGTGTGCGTGTGCGTGTGCGTGTGTGTGTGTGTGTCTGTGTGTGTCTGTGTGTGTCTGAGTGTGGCTTTAGAAACCCAGGCCTCTCATTAGCTCCAAGCTGTCCCCATCCCTCCTCTCCCCTCCTCTTTTAAAGTGTCTGTGCCAAGTCAGTGCTGGAACCTAAGGGAGGCAGCTCAGAAGAAGGTATCTGATTCCCCTAGCACTGGCATGAAGGGCATTCATGATCAAGCCGATGTCAGCGCTGGGAACAGAACTAGTGTCCAATGTTGATATCATAGTTTTTATTTTATATTATTATATTTTCTGTTGATATATTTTATTATCTCTTAGAAGCCTGTCCTTTTCTAATGAGAGGCAGAGAGGAACTGAATCTGGATGGGAGGTGAGGTGAGAAGGATCTGGGAGCAACAGAGGGAGGGGAAACCATAATCAGGGATAAATTTTGTGTAGTGATAAAATTATTTTATGTAATAAAATGTTTTATGTGATAAAATAATCTTGTTGGAGGTTGGTCTGGTGCTATGTATTCTAATGCTAATTACTGGTCCCCAAGATCTGGTTACACCCAAGAGGAGCACATTCTCACATACACCATGTGATGCTGTGTCACATCCCTCAGTCCAGCCCAGAAAGAGTGACTTATTAGCAGTTAGATTTGGGTGTGTAGCTGAGGGATAGCTAAATAGCTTAGAAGTTTGATATCTACCTAGATCTAGTGATTTAAGCTTGTAAAAGAAATCACAGTCTCTCTGTGACAATTAATTTGGGAGCTGGCAGGGTTAAAGAAAACTGTCGCTTTAGAATCTATTTCAATAAAAGAAAAAATAGTGACACTATCACTTCCTGAACAATTATTTGTTTTCTATCTACTGTTACTACATTCCTCAGGAAAAATATTATGCTTTTAAGATGACTTCATAAGGAAAAATAAGCAAATATGTCAGATATTGGTGAAAAAGACTAATTATTAGATACTGATTTATGAATTTATTTAGTGATTTACTTAAAGTGCTCCTTGTAATTGCTTATTTGCCAAGCATGACATTCCTTGCTACCTGGAAGAAAATAACCCAGAGAAATAGCTAGAACACCAGATAGTTGCCTTTTACAATCTGCTGACTGCCTCATGCCTTCAGCAAAATCTCCCTTGTTTGCCTACCTGCCCTTGTGGTTTTAGAGTATCAAATGAGAATGCAAACTAGAGCCAGGACTGAGGCCTTTCAGGAGCTCTCTTGGCTTCAGTCCAGTGGTGGCATCTCCTCTCTTCTGCTCTCATTGGTGTTGGAGTACTTAGTCCATGAAACTTCCTGAATCTTTTCTGCAAGCCCAAGCAAGATCTCCTTCAGCCGGACTGCGGTTGATGAAGAATCATTGCTGTTCCCAGGCCTCTCAGCTCTCTGAAGGTCTCTGCATCATAGAAGCCTGCACCATTGAATGAATTCTGGGGTTTCACACCAGTGGCTAAGGAAACTATGAGGCCCAAGAGTACAACATGACAAGACTAGGCTGAACATCCAGACCAGGTAAGGACCAATGGGGAGACAGGCAGGGAGAACCAGATGGCTTGATCATTCAACAAGGGATTGCATCCAAAGCCTCAAAATGGTACCAACGTGACATTGTTCTCCAAGGGATAGGCTCAAAGTCATATCAAGGCACTGGTAGTCTCCATAGAAATTGAGGCATGGGATTTAAAATTAAGGCAGACAGTGGTAGCACAGACCTTTCATCCTAGCTCTTCAGAAGCAGAGGGAGGGGGAGCTCTATGAGGCCAGCCTGGGCTACAGAGGAAGTTCCAGGATATCCAGGGCTACATAGTGAGATTCTGTCTTGAAAAACCAAATAAATAAGCTGATAAAGAAGGAATGTGTAACATCTGAATGGAGAGTGAACGAGTTTTATGAGAAATTTCACCTTGCTAGGGCCACTGGATCTGCTTGGGGCCAACCTGAGGTTCTGCTGATGTCATTTCAACTGAATGGGCACACAGCTCCCATAACAGGAGATGACCAAGTCTAGGGGACACTGTGGAAGCACCACCATTGACTTCCCCAGAGGATATAATTTTGACTGCGATACTGCCTGCCCCTTCTGGCTCCAAGTGCTGGCATCTCTCATTGCTGAGGCAGGGCAAGACCACCTGATTCCATCCACACTGGTGTGTGTTCAGTGCAATGCATACCTACTGGTCCTGTCAGTCAGCTCTGTCAGACTCCACAGCCATGTCGGGTGCTCACCACACTCTAGTCGGCTACATTGCAGGGATGAACAGTTTCCAATATGTCCACTCCGGGAAAATCCAGCCCCACTCCTCATTTCAGAAGATGAAAGGTATGTTATCCAACCACATACTTGCTTGAAGAGGAGGGAAAGCTCCTCCATGATTTCAGATTAATTATAAAAGAAACTCCCTCCTCATGGCCAGACTTAAAGGACCAATCTACTCCCCAGTTCAGATATGGAACTTTTTTTTCTTATGGGAGATGAAGCCTAAAACAGGGGACTAGGCCCTCACATCAATAGACTCAAAACAACAGTATACAGACAAAGGGGCCTGCTTACCCCAGGGGGCAAAGAAATTTAAAAGCAGAGACCAAATCTTCCAGCTCCTATAAATGGTCTGGGCCCCGGATGTAGCAGTGGTACACTGCTAGGCTCTCACAGAGTCAGGGTCGAGTGAGTCAGGGAAACCAACCGGCAAGCCTTCAGCCAAACAAGCTGCGCTCTGGGAAGTCATAGTCTCCAGTCCCCTCTCATTATCCCCTAACAGGTATGTTTCACAATAGATGAGCAGACAGATAGACAGACAGACAGACAGACAGGCAGGCAGGCAGGCAGACAGACAGGGAATGTATAACTTCTGAAGACTGCCTGATTGCCACAGATAGGAAAATAATTCAAGAAGTGACAGATCCCAGTCCAATCCTTAAAGCTCTTGAAGCAAGGTCCAGCAGTACTTACATCCCTTAGAATCAAGAAATAAGAGAAGGCTGGGCCTTGTGCTGCTGCCTTTAATCCCAGCACTAGGGAGGCAGAAGTTGGGCAATCTCTGTGAGTGTGAGGTCATCCTGGTCTACATAATGGGCTCCAGGCCAGCCAGCACTACCTAGTGAGGCCCAGTTTCAAAAAGTTAAAGAAACAGCAGTATCTGACACTGGACATCCACACATAGAGGAAGTCAATAGGCCACAAAGATGGGTACACATCCCTATTTACTGTTGCACTATTCAAAATAGCTCAAAATGGAACCAACACAACTGTCATGTACCAAGGAAACATGATCTCTATTTGCATGAAGAAATGATATATTGAGATCATTATGCTAAGCAAATAAGCCAGACTCAGAAAACCAATACAACATTTTTACTATATATGGAAATTAGGGGGTGTTGTGTGTGTGTGTGTGTGTGTGTGTGTGTGTGTGTGTGTGTGTGTGTGTTTCATGGAAGTGAGAGGAGGGCCCATCCCATCAACTGTGAGGGCCTCCGACTATGAGAGTCGGGGATCAGGCATGACCCGGAGCCTGTGGGAGGTTATCTCCACATTTCCAGAGTTTGAGGAGCCTGAAGATTTCGAGGAAGCAGAAGATTGTCACCTGTATGAGCCAGTAGTTAGGGCAGCCCAGGAACCCACAGAACAAGGCACAGGAGAGGTGGCAGCAGAAGCTACAGCAGAAGAACCACCAAAGCAAGTCATAAAGCAGATCGTGGCCTCAGAGGGTAAGGAATCAGGCCTAGGTGCCTAGAGAAGCCATCAGTGCTGGGCAGTGGGCAGTGACAGGGAAGAAGGAAATAGGCAAATGACCAGGCCCAGGAGGGATGGAGGCTGCTGCCTTGGCTAAGGCTGCTCCTTTACTGGGCAGAAACAATTAGTGGTTCTAGGTGCTGGCCTCAGTCAGGTGGGGAAAGGAATGGTTGGATGGCTCCCCTACCTAAGGTCAAAGTTGTCTGTTGTTTTTTTTAAATGGTTTGTTAGTTGTTAGTGTTTTTGCTTTTGTTCATTTGTTGTGAGAGGAGGGTCTCATTACTTGTTGAGGCAACACAGGGTGATTTTTATTCACAATTTCCTGCCTCTTGGGGACCACTGAAGGCTGGGATTAAAGGCCTAATATCACTGGGACAAGTTCTGTGACAAACTTTCCATGGTTTTGTTTTGAAACAGAGTCTCACACAGGATAGATTGGCCTTGAACTCACTATGTAGGCAAGGTGCCCAAAAGCGAGCTTGGGAGCTAGTAGAAGGGAAGCCTGACAACAAAGAACAAGAAATGGCATTCCTCATTTTGAGTCTGTGGCTTGAAAAGTGTGAAGGTTCTTGGAAATGTGGTTTTTTCTGCATTGACTTGGTTTGGGAGAACTTGCTTGGAAGGGAAGCCTTAATATTCACTGATTGAGGAAAAAAAATTGCTTGAGGCAAAACAAGTAGCTTCCTTCGAATGTTCTTCCCCAGGTGTAATGGGTGCAAGGTGGCTGAATTATGCCCCTTTATTTACTTCTTCTAAGGAGAAGAAATGTACTTCATTGCTTAGGAATTTTCTGGTAAAGGAGAGACATGTCCCTGGGAAGAGATCATTGGGCAGATGTGCCAAGAGAGTAGGAAGGGTACCCTGAAAACCAGAAAGGAAATCAATACAGCTGTTTCTGTAGTTACTCATGCACCTGCTCTTGTCCCAAAGGTAGATGTGGGTGGTGCTATTGGTTGGGAATTAGACTATTTTGTGTTTGCTCCATTGTGTGTGGGTTGTATGGTTTGTAATGTCTTTCCTGAATAAATGTATGGGTTGTCTTCTGATGACCGAATGAAAATTACAACGTAGTGGATGAGGACGCCGGACAAGAAGAAACGGAAAACCAAGAAGCATTTGCCGAAATGGACCCAGATCCCAAAGGCTGCAGAGCCAGCAAATCCAGGGTTCTGTGCATAGCTAGGAGCACCAATCACTCCCCCTGTAGTTACTTACAGTTGAGCCTTGTTCTTCTCAATTTCAGGTTAATTGAGGAAAACTTTATTTCGAATTCAAACAAAATTCAATTTAACTTTCCTCCTAAAATGTCTTAGAATGTGATTAAAACTTGGTGGCTGTCCCTGCTATTCAAAGCTCTGTTGTCCACCAATGTAAGACTACTATCAAGTGGTAAACCTATTAGACTTAACCCCGTTATCACATCTAGACAAGTCTCTGTTTAGAGAGCAGTTGTCAGAATTAACAGTGGCGGAGGCTGGGCCAGGCAGGAGTTGAGTCCTTAGGGCTCCACCACAGTTAGGCCATCACCTATACTAAGTAGGAATCAATGCCTTTTAGAGCACTACAGACAAATTGTAAAACAGTTAGACACTTCTGGTAGGACCAGTTTTTGGTTACTAATACCTACCTATTCATTTAGTTATCAAGTGTTATATTTTAAACAAGTCAAAAGAAATGTAGTCCTCATAGGATCATTTAGAATCAAATTGAAAATTAAAATTTAAAGGCTATCTTTCCAAATGTTTAAATTTTCTTCTCCTCTTTCTCTTTTTGTCCACACAGCTAAGTGCCTGGTAAACTATGTGGAAGCCCAAGGTCTGGAGGGTAAGGAAACATCACTTGTGTACTTAGTACTGGCTTTTATAGATAGACGAATTCCTTTATATACCAAAAAAGCCTTTCAGCAGATTAAACAAGACTGAGGTCTTGGCTTCATGGGGTAGAGGGTGGGGTTAGCATGTGCAAGGCTAGGAGTTTGAATCTCGGGTGACAGGGTTTCATGCACAAACATGTGCACTTGCATTTGTGCAGGCACACACTCACATGCCATGCCCTCTGCAGGTGAGGAGAGCCCATGGGCAGAATGAGAAATGACAGCTGGTGAAGAAAAGGAGCTGATGGTAGCTGAGGTGAGAAGGAAAGCTGAAGTGAAGGCTGGAGGCTCAGGCAAGGGGTAGGGACTGGGGTGAAGAGGTATGGGTGGAGAGGAAGAGTGGGGTTTAGTGAAAGGGAGCTGAAATGAGAGAGTGTGCTGAAAGGAATGGAGCTGAGCTGAAAGGGAAACTGAAGTGAGAGGAGGTCTGAGGAGAGGGGTGAGAGCCAAGTGGAGAAGTGAGGGCTGAGGTGAAGGGTGGGGTTGTGGCAAAGTGTGGCTGCAGAGTAGATGGAAACTAGGTGAGGGCTGATGTTCCAGGCCAGTGAGATGAGGGGTAAAGGCTGACCTGAGAGGTGCAGAGTAATTATGATGGGTGGTGAACTGAGGTGTTGGATTCAGGTTGAGATAATGCATGCCTGAGGCTAAGGGGGCTGGAGGGGCTGAGGTGTTGGGGCTGAAGGGGACTGGTGAAGGTGAGTAGCTAGAGCTGAGGTGAGGGGGCTGAAAAGAAAGCTAGAGCCTGAAGTGAGAGGGGGCCTTAAAAAGAGAGCTGGTGGGGGCAAAAGCACTGAGATGGGGAGGAGAGGCGGGGGGAGGGACGGATGGAGGGAGGGAGGGAGAAGAGAGCACACTGGGGACTGAGATGAAGGAATAGCTGTAGTGAGAAGTAGAAGCTGAGGTGAGGGGATCTGAAAAGAATGATGAAAACCTACATGAGCATTAGGGGGCTGAGGCCAGGGGTGGGGTGAGTAGTAGGGGCTGAGGGAGAGAGAGACCCAAGGGGGAAAATGGTTGAGGAGCTGAGGTAAGAGATGGAGACTCAGGTAATGGACAGGGTTGATGGAGTAGGGGCAGGAGGGGCAAGAGTGTAGGGGCTGAGATTAGAAATGGAGGCTATGGAGCTGGAGAGATGGCTCAGAGGTTAAGAGCTCTGCCTGTTCTTCTAAAGGCCCTAAGTTCAATTCCCAGCAATCACATGGTGGCTCACAACCATCTATAATAATATCTGGTGCCCTCTTGCAGGCAGAGGACTGTATAAATAAATGTATCTTTAAAAAGATGAGGTGGAGGCTAAGGTCGTGGTGAGGCTTGAGTAGGTTGAGTAGGTGCTGTGGAGACAACCTATAGGTTAGCATTCTATTAAGTGTCATCTGAGGAGTGCCATGGGAAGATGGATGTACAATCTCAGGAACAGAAAACCCAAACTTCCTTCCATAAGCAGAAGAGAAAGGAAGCTGTGTGGAAGACAATAGGGGGCAGTGTTGCCAAGGATCAGCCAAGAGCCACTTCCTGTTCCCCTTTGCATAATAAAGTCTGCACTCATTTGCTGAAAATGCAAGAGTGGTGTGTCTATCATCCAATGAATGATCAGGCAGGCCATTTCCCACTTTTCTTTTTTCAGGTTCAAACACATATTATACACACTGAGTTTATGTCTTCTCTGGATCAGATAGGGAGTCCGTATAGACTTGACCCCAGACATGTTTCAAGGGAGTAATTTTTCAGTTTCCACTTGGTGTTGATTCTAGCAAGCAGAATAGTTTTAAAAGCATGTAACTGAAATTTCAGCAATAGGTAAAAAGTTTCCAAGAAGACTGAGAATTTAGATGCTTTGAAGTGGCAAAAGATTGCTTTTTTGTTTTTAGCATTGCACAGAGTTCTCTTTATCCTCTGACTCCTACTTTCTTTATTATTATTATTATTATTATTATTATTATTATTATTATTATTATTATTATTATTCTTTATTCACATTACATCCCAATTGTAATCCGCTGACTCTTATCTTCCTGTTCCCACCCTCCCTCCCTTTCCCACTCTATTCCCATCTCCTAGACCTCTCACAGGTGCGGTCCCCCTCCCACACCAGGTCTGACCATATGTTTTGGTGCTGGGAAGAAGGTTCACTGAGTGAAATTCTTGCTGCTCAAACAGGGGACCCCGAGTTTGGATCACACCGCCAACAAGGTGATGACTTGTGTTTGCCATCACAACATTAGGGCAGCTCAGAGGATTCCAGGGGGCCACCTCCACACCTGAGGCATAGACAGACCTCAGTACTTCCCAGTCTCACGGAACTGTGTGTTTCCTTTCTGGAACAATTTATAAAGTCTTTTCAGTCCTACAGGTAGATAAAAGTAGAAACCATTAGGAATTTGTTGGAAATACTACCAGGTTGGATTTAGTTTTGTGAGTTGGTTAGTGTTTGTAGTTATACAGCTTTTCTTTTTTATGTTGCAAAAATCAACAACTTTCCCTTTTTCATGGCAGTGAAAACTGGCTTTACGCTAAGCTTGAAACTATTTTCTCATCCAGAGAAATTTTATTATGGGTTCCTTTTGGTGGCCTTACATTTTAGAATACATTTCACTCTGATTTATATCGAGACACTAACGTTTCAGTTGATTGTCATGTCATATTTTCTCATTATTTTCTTCTTCTCCTCTCCCACCTCCCGAGGTCCCGTTCTTTCCTTCATCTTCCTCTTCCTATTTTATGACTTGCACAAGAGTACACACACACACACACACACACACACACACACGCACGCACGCACGTGCTCACACTGCTGAGAATACAAGTACCTGCAGTCCTACTTGGCCCTTTACCCGGGTAAGAACCTACTGTGTGCAGAGCGGAAAGGCGGTACTTAACATCAAGGACTCAGGTTCAGCATTCTCCAGTGCAACAGGAAGGAAACAGGTGCTGTGAATCCAGAGGCACTGGCTGGGGGACACAAGGGAATTTACAGGGATTCAGCAGAGAACAAGGGCACAGTTGCCTCAGCCACTTATAGGGTTGTACTTCAGGGTCCACAGAGGCGCCGACTCAGTGCCCTATCTCTGAAATACACCAAGGACTGTGGTCCAAGACGAGGAAACAGGACCTTCTGGGCAGCGTGGCCTAGCTGCTTCTCATCAGTACACCGCAGGTATCTGTTACTCCAAGGAAGGACAGGCCCCTCCTTCTCCTGCAAACACCTGAAGGCTCTGATCTCAGGAATCTGAGCAAAGCTGAGATGGTGATGTCTGCTGCAGACAGTCAGCCCACAGGGCTGGCAAGTCTTTTCTCATTAAGTGTATGAAGAATCCGAGGTGTTGAGGGTGGCTGAGAGTGCAAAGTGCTTCCTTTATAGCAGGGAACCCTGAGTTCATTACATTAAAAGAAAGGTTTTATGGACGGTCATGTTTAATCTCAGCACTGGAGTGAAAAACACAGGAAGACCAAAAGAGGTGCCTGGCCAGCCATTCTAGCCCAATCAGTGAGCAACAGGTTCAGTCACAGATCCTGTCACAAAAAGTAGAGGGGAATAACTGAGGACACCAGATTTTGACCTAATTATGTACAACTTGTGCACACACACACAGAGAGAGAGAGTGAGAGTGAGAGAGAGAGAGAGAGAGAGAGAGATTGAGAAACAGAGACAGAGAGAGACGGAGAATGCAATATGCTGTGTTCTTTGAAACTGGGCTATTTCTAGGGTCACATTTCCCTTCTCTGCCTTCAAAGACCAGCAATAAAACACACATCCTCTCCTTCAGTGTGAGTGAGTGAAGAACAAGTTAGTGGAGAAAACTATGGAGCCTGGGCCCCATCCACAGCACTGTAGAGAGAAGACAGAGAGGAGAAGGAAGTATGGGGGGAGTCTAAGAAAAGGACTCATGAGCGACCTGACTTGCTGTATGCATGCATAGGGTCCCTGCAGGGAGTGCAAGGCTGTGTGCCTAGCTAGCCAATACTCCATACAGGGCTGGTGAGGTTCCATGGAGGCGTGCCCTCGGGATCTTGGTAGTCGGGATCAAGGATTGGTAGAGCCATTCTAGACATCTGCACTGTTATGCACAAGAGTGAACATTTATTTCAAGGGCAGGGAGAAATAATCCCCTACCCCCAGTAAGTGCCCATAGCATGCCCCTCAGTCTCCTGGATGTTCCTCTTTGTGGGGTGCTGCCTGTCTCCTGTCTTGGAGAGTTGCAGGGTGATGGATGAAAGGAAGGAGGTCCCTTCTAAGAAGTGGGACCAAGCGCAGGAGGGATGCTGGCAATCTGAATCCCAGCTGCTGACCTCTTGCGGGCAGCCTTTAAGATGGTCTTGTGGAAGAGTTCCTCTTCATGGTAGTGCCCGGGTGGGCCACGCAGGTACTTCTCTTCTGCCTCCTTGTAGCTGAGCTCCTCCAGGACAGCGATGGATGAGATGATTGCTTCTGGAAGGAGAACTTCCACGGTAAAGCGCACTTTGTCTCCTCTTGCCAGGGAGAGCAGGGCCTCATCTGCTTCCTTGGCTAATTCTTGCAAATGGCTGGCCATGAGATGCAACTGGTCGTCATCCTCCAGGTAGGTCTCAATGCAGAAGACTTCCCTCTTTGATTTCCGGAAGTCGTCCAGCCACTTGGACTGTTTCTTCCCTTCAAGATGTCCAGCAAGTGCTGGTCGGCCCCCTTCCTCTTGATGATGAAGTCTACCAGCTTCTTGTTGGCTCTGTCCCATGCAGCCTCATGCGGTCAGGCAGGAGTTTCTTGTGGGGCCCCTTCCCAGCCAGGGCTGTCTCCTCCTCCTAATCTTCCAGTAAGCATAGCTCACCTAGGGGAAGTCCATGTGCCGGTCGCCCTCTTGGATGGCCCTCCTTAGCAGGTAACTGGCTCAGGTGGTGTAGTAGTCCATAAAGGAGCCCAGGGAGGAGCCACAGGCCAGGCTCTCTCTGTAGTGGTTGATCACTGAGAAGCACCAGCCTATGCCCTGGCCGTACACTCTGCTGGCTCTTCTCAAGAGCAGTATCTTCTCCCTACAGTCCAGATGCTTCAGCTTGTGGAGAGGGACACGAATACCGCTGCGCTCAAGTTGCATGTTGCCTTCGATCAACAGCACCCTTGCCATCTTGTCGTGTTGGCTGATGCTCTTGACCACCGCTGGCCAGAATGGAAGGTCCTGACACTTGAACGAGACCAGCATTCCTCGTTGAATGGTATTCGGACCCTTGGCAGAAGAAGCTCCCATGTTGGCTTGGCTGTCTTCTTGAGTCGCGGCCCCTCTCCTCTGGAACTTGGTGCTGGCCGCCTTTGAGTGCACTTGAGGTGCCAGTTCCAGGAACCTGTACACGTGGATGTTCCTTTTTCTGCTAGCAAGGTGGAGCGACCTCCTCAGCCTCGGGATAGGAGGCATGCAGGCTGCAGATGCCTCCTTTGCATCTGCCTTCAGGGTCCCTGGGCTGGGGTCCTCCTTGTCCTCTGGGAAGGTGGTCTTCCTCTGGGCTCCAATAGCCCGGATCTCTAGGCCTGCACACCTTGCTCTTGCTTGTGGCTTCAGGGCTTTGGAGGAAGTACAGATGTGCCTCCTCCTCCTTTTTGGTGTCCCAGAGGCAGCCTGCTGCTCATTTTTAGCCCAGGTGCCTTCCCTGGAGGCTGGAGCACTCTGAAGCCTGTGCTTGGATGTGCTCAGCTTTCTCTTCCCTGAATTACCAGCAGCTTTCCCAGCAGGTGCTGGGGACCTTGGCCACACTCTGCTGCCTCTTAGCACACTCCCTTGTTTTTCAAAGTGAGGGGGCCCAACAGCACTGTGTGCCTGGGCTTCCCCCCCTTGCACATCAGGCTCATTCTTTGAGCGCATCACCACAGGACCCCAGGCAAGGCACCCCTGCTTCCCAGGACTCCTCTGGGAGAGCCCTTGGCCTTTCTGGCTGCATGCTTGGAGGCAAAGCTTCTTGGGCGGGCTGCAGCTGGAGCTGGCCTGCTCTTCGGGAACCTGTGTAGCCTCCATGCTGGTTCCTTGGCCACCTGCCTTTCCTCCTGGAGACAAGTGCCTTCCCTTGGCCAGATCATACAGTACCACCTTGAGGACTCTCCTGTATACCTTGGTCTGCCCTGGCGAGCCACTGCCCTGTGACTCCATTCCTGCCAAGGATGCCATGGTTAGGATTTCAGACTTGCTTAGGGGCTTCGCCCCAGTGCTCCTCACTCTCCTCTTCTCACCCACTGGCAGGATTTGCACCTCTGGGAAAGGTACCCCTTTTCTCTTACTATGGGCTGAGGTCCTGGTTCTCAACAAGACCCTTGCAGGTCACAGCTGACCCTTCCTGCCTCAGAGCACATACTCTGCAGAGTCCATGGTGACTGGACTCTGGGGCTGTGCTGATCACCAACGACAGAGTTGCTGCTGGTTCCTTCACTGCCTGCGGGTCCTCTCTGACCTGGCTGCCCTGCCTGAGGTGCTGGCCTCCCTGCAGAGTCTGGTGGAGAAGCTTGACCTGATTTCTTTGCTCAGGGTGATGTAGTGGGCATGGGCGTATCCTGGAAGTTGGGAGAGCGAAACAGCTGCATGAGGAAGGAAATAACCTTTAGTGGACATGGGAGCATCAGCTCAGTGAGGTGAGGCAAGGGAAATCGAGGAAGCTCACAGAAGTCTGTTCTCCAGGTGCAGGAGAAGATAAGGAAGGTTCCCTAGCATGTTTACCAAGCCCTTATGACCATTTTATTCCCCACCCTGAGGCTGGGGTGGTGCACTTCTTCCCAGAGAGCTGGCTGTCTTTACAAGGCTTGTGTATTTTCTTGTCCACCCAATCAGTACCTTGTGCCTCCCTGGGATGCCCTTGAGAGGGGTGGGGGTCGGAGAGGGGGAAGCCTCAATGGATTTCTTCCTAGGGAGATAGTCCTGCTCTGCCACTGACCCCCACCCCCTACTGGGAAACCTGTGTAAACATAGTGCACATGCCTTCCATACTTGTGGGATTCCTGGTTGAGCAGCAAGGAGGTGGAGAAATCTTCGTTGTAATTTATGTAACTTGGCAAGTAAGGATGGCTGCTATCATAGCTCCTGACACTCCACCTCCAATCTTTTGGTTCATATCTGTGTTTTCCAACACCATCCTGGACCTCACTATGCGATCCAGTGTCCACGGGGCACACTTGGAGAGAGCCCCCAAGAGAAGTCACTTCATTTTGGAGAAATGGGTGGACTAGGCAGTGTCAGATGGAGTGAGTGTCTCTGATGGAGCTGTGCACCCTCCTGCTGCAAATGTCTAGTCTGCAATAGACCCTGCACACCGTATCTGCCTGTGATGGGCGGCACTGTTCCTCCAACTGATCCCTGACCAGAGAAATCTCTTGCCCACAACCTCTGTGCCCTAATTTTAATCCATAACATCTTTAGACAGGTAGGAAATCACAGCAGCTACTTGAGGACATGAATGGTCACTTGCCCATCCATCCCTAGGTCCAGTAGTAGTCAATGCCATCTGTAGCTTAGCAATCCTTTTCATGTTCCTCTGTACTGTGCCTCTCAGCATAGTTACTTCTCCTTGGGCTTTTCGACCAGTGTGTGTGTGTGTGTGTGTGTGTGTGTGTGTGTGTGTGTGTATGTGTGTGTGTGTGTGTGTATGTTTCTGTTCACTTGTGCAGGTAAGTGTGAGCTTGAGAGTAAGTTTGCATTTATGTGTGCACGCGTGCCCTCCTGCATGTCAAGTTTATGGGGTGGTGGCTACTCTGTTCCAGACTGGGTCTGCCTTGAGCCTGTTGGGTTCCTATCAGCTCTGTGCATGTCATGCATGCTTATGGGAAACTAATCTCAAATCTGTCTCATCCTCAGAAGAGGCCCTCTGTGCTTGCCTTGAACAACTACAACACAGTGGAAGAACTAGGAAGGGCTCACGTGGCACCTCTGCTCACTGCTCATTCAAGGATGCAAGTGATTTCCTGTCACTCCCTGGGCACCACAAGGCACAATGGGGCAGAGCACTGTGGACTCAGGGTTTATGACATAGCATCCAGAGGTCACTGCTTTTCTTGGGAACTCCTGTTACCCTTCGTCCCTTCTCTCTGTGTGTGAGCACACAGAGCATGGGGGCCCCAGACCTTATATCCTGGAACTTCCCAACCTTACAGAAACATGAGAGGCAAATGATGTTCTCCTCAGTCCCACCCTCAATCCTTCCCTCCCACCCTCTGTATCCATGAGCACCCAGTGGTACACTCTATCTCCTTATTCATTATCGCAATGTGCAGGACTCCTCCTCTTGTATTCCCATCCAAGGCTAAGGGACTTCAAACCCCATTTCACAATGCCTAAAGTGGCTATCTACATAAAGGAGTCTAGGTGTGTCTCAGGCCACACCAATTGGATGATGCAATATTCAGTGTGTATGGGGGCAGTATGGGGCTCAACATAGAGATCAGCCAGCAGTAACCCTACCTCTGATGAGGCTATGTGATCCTCACAGGGCTGGCTTGCTCTGATTTGGCCCCCTTGGAGTCCTGGGCCTTGTCACACAGACGTCTCCTGAGGAGAGAGGAAAACACAAGGGCCTCAGTTACTGTAGGCTGTCTTCTGCTGGACCTTTGTAGCACAGGTTGCTCTCCACCAAGGCCGAGTGAGCACCATCCAGCCCATCCATGCCTGACCCACTGGGACACCATGCATCGGCTACGTGAGAGCTCAGCCCTCACAAGGCACCCTTAGAAACCAAGGATGCCTGCGTTACACTTATAGAATGCACGCTTCCTACCCCACACAGGCCTGAGCTTGCTTCTGCTTCCTTCAAGCAGGGCATTCTGGGCCCCACATACTTCAGTCTGAAAGCATACCCAGGAGTAACAACTGCATGTTCAAGGCCACAAACCAGGGCATCCGTGCAGCATCTGTAACCCAGTTGTAAACAGTCATAACCAGACATAACCAGTCATATCAGGCCATGCTCTCCCCAGTGTGCATGCCCTCCCTGTGTGCCTATTGCTCCAGGGCATCTGAAACCTCTTTCTGTTTCCTATGGCCCGCTTGAATCACACAAGTATGGCCACCTGCCTCCACCTTCTCAGCCATTGCCCGCGGTGCACTACTTTCAAAGGTTTGCTGAAATTTCTGTGATAGTCACCTTCCCTGCGAAAGCAGCACTATCTTCTCCAGAGGCACACGGAGAAATGTGGGAGATGGAACCCTGAAATCTCTGCCTCTACACCTGCTTTAACCCCAGTTCCAAAGGCCCTCTATCAAGAACTTGCACACAATTGCTGCCTGTGAAGGCTATTCGCATTTTCTCCAGATGGGAAAAGCAGCTTCCCTCCCTGTGGTAAGACACAGGAGGACAGTCTGATGAGAAGGAGGAAGGGTACAGTGTACATTGCTCACACACAGAGGCAGAGATACACGGAGAGATCCCAATGAGCTGGAAGGTCACATAGACACCCTGGCTACACACCCTGTAATGCCCAGCTGGTGCTTAACCCAACGCTGAGCAGGGTGAAGGCTCAGACAGAGACACAAAGTAATGCCCATTGTTTGGACACAGTCTGGCCCTTCCTCAGGAGTGCATACCACACTGTTTTTTTATTTGTTGTTGTTGTTTTTATCTCAGTCTGCCTAACTGGGATTAGTGGCCAGTTTACAGGCAGCTGTCTTTGGGGGACATTTCTTACTTCCTGTGCCAGTATCCAGGCCAAGAGAGTAACACCACTTGGCATCCACAGTCCTCCAAGGGAACTAGGGGTCAGCACCTGCCTCCCACTCCTACCCTCCTCACCCTCTGTCCCACACCTACGCAAACCCACCACCCCTGTTTACCTCCTCCTTAAATGCCTTCCAGCTTCTATCTCAGACAGCACAAGCCACAGCTATCTAGGTGAAGGTGCTGTCAAGAGCACATGTGACAATCATCGCCAAACAGAGACAAGGCACCCATTTACATGTGTTGGAAAATTATGCTTTCAGGGCCTGAAATGATAAAGCTGGCACCAAAGAAGTGTCACCTGAGGACAAAGAGACAGGGCTGGGTGAGCAGCTAGTCCTTGGGGCTTCACTTCACACAGTAGTAGTGAGAACCTTTCTTGTCCTTTGGAAGAGCACACAGGCTCCCAGGGCACACTCACAGGCTCAGCTCACACAGGCACTCAGGTTGGCTGCAGGCACCGACCTATGGGCTTTGCGTGTCTGTCTAATGATTCCACCTCTCCAGTCTGTGAGTATCCTTAGCAAATGTATCTGTAACCAGGAAAGAATGACTTGTCCTCCATTGTCCTTGCAACCACTGTGTCATGGGGTTGTGGGGTGGAGAAGAAGGTTCTCTCCTAGTAGCCAGTTCTTTGTGGAAATCGGGTAGTACCAATCCACCCAGGAGGCGGAATGTTCACTTATATCTCTGTCACCTAGTTCCCCCACTGCCCCAAGCAGACACGGGCATGGAAAAAAGGAAGTGTGCATGTGCACAGACTACAGAAGATGATGCTGCCATTCCAGGGCGCAGGGCCTTTGACCACAGAGGGTCTGGGACAAGGCAAGTCAAGAGATGACAGGTTCTGCTCTGCCTCCAATAAGATCAGGGGTCATCTCTGAGAAGGACACCTTTTCACCTGCCACAATTCAGAAGGCATGCATGCTGTTTCTCCAGATACTTGGCAGATACTGTGGAGGAGCATGAACCTGCACAGGATAGAAAGCAGCTCAGGGATTCAGAGGGCAGCAGCATCAAAAGATGCATCATGAGTCTCAAACAGGAAGGAGGCAGATCAAACTTCAATTGACAGGACCCTCGACAAGCAGTAGGGAAATGTCCTACTACCCCTCTCAAGGGGCAGCCAATGTGCTTGGTAATGATGACTCGCAGCAATCAGTAGGGAAATGGGCTTCTACCTCTAGCTGGGGCAGCCCATGGAGTTATCAATGGTGACTCACAACAAGCAGTAGGGAAATGGGTTACTACTCCTTACAAGGTACAGCAAACGTCCTTCCCGGTGGTGACTCCCTGTGGCAAGCAGTAAGGAAACGGTCTACTACCCCTCGCCAGGGGTGGCCAATAAACTTGCCAATAGTGATTTGTGTCAATCAATAGGGAAATCAGTTACTGCTGCTTGGAAGAGACATCAAGTATCCTTCCCAAGGGGACTCGCGACAAGCTGTAGGGAAATGTGCTGCTACCACTCACCAGGTGTCCTGAGGCAAGTACTTGGGAAATGGGCTTCTACGCCTGTCAAGGGGCAGCCGATGGAGCTGTCAATGGTGACTCACAACACACAGCAGGGATATCAGTTACTACCCCTTGCAAGGTACAGCAGCGTCCTTCCCAGTGTTCATTCGCGACAAGCAGTAGGGAAATGGGCTACTACCCCTGGCAAGGGGCCGCCAATCAATGGGCTTGGCTAGGGGGATTCGCGTCAAGCAGGAGAGAACTGGGATACTACCCCTGGCAAGGGGCAGTGAATGTGCTTGCCAAGCAGGACTTGTGGCAAGCGGTAGGGAAACGGCTTACTACCCCTTGCAAGGTACAGCAAACGTCCTTCCCAAGGGCGACTCAAGCCAAGCAGTATGGAAATTGGCTACTGCCCCTCTCCAGGGGCAGCCTGCTTGGGAATGGTGACTGGCACAAGCAGTAGGGAAATGTGCTACGGCCTCTTGCAAGGTACAGCAATGTCTTTCCCAGTGGTGACTCAGGGCAAGCAGTAGGGAAACAGGCTACTACCCCTCATAAGGGGCTGCAAATGTGCTTGCCAATGGTGACTTGTGGCAAGTCATAGGGAAGTGAGCTACTCCCCCCTCGCAAGGGGCCCCCAATGTACTTGCCAATGGTGCTCCACGGCAAGCAGTAGGGTAAAGGGCTACTACCCCTCTCAAGGACCCCCAATGTACTTGCCAATGGTGGCTGGCAGCAAGCAGTAGGGAAAAGGGCGACTACCCCTCCCTAGGGGCCCCCAATGTACTTGCCAATGGGGACTCCTGGAAAGCAGGAGGGAAACGGGCTACTACCCCTAGCGAGGGGGAGCCAACGTACTTGCCAATGTGACTTCGGGCAAGCAGCAGCAAAGCTGTACTCGCTGAGAAGGGTTCTCCTTTCTGAGATTTGTAGACACGTCCGGAGGGCGAATCGCACAGAATCGGAGTGACGGTTGGCCTCCGAACCAAGCAAAGCTCGAGCATGGAAGTTGGAATGGTTGTCCTCGCACCTGCACGGGCCAGTCCTGAGCTTCCTCACCTGGCGGTTCTCTATGCAGTAGCCTGGGGCACCAGAGCTTTCTGAGTGGGGAGGGATCCTGAGCACCCACTTCTTTAGGGTCAAGAGTGGGAGCTAGTCTGGTGCCCATGCTCAGAGGCCGTGACAAGGCATTGTTGAAAGAACAACATGACCAGGAATGGCAAGGGGCACGTGCATAGGAGACTGTGCTCTCAGGTCCTTCTTACCCCAGGTCAGGACCCGCTGTCTGGAGGCCATCATCAGTGTTGCAGTGATGGCTGTGGAGCCTCTTAACGGAACCAATGAGGCTGACTCAGCTCTGCGATTCTCCGAGACTGGTGGCCAGACAATCCTTGCTTACTGCGCTAGGGAGAGAATAAGTGATAGCGTTCGAAGAGAGCATAGAATGCATGACATTGATATTACATATATTATTCTGTCTTTTACAGATGACCTAGAATTTGCTTTGTAAATTTGTGACAACTTCTCTGAATGGCTTTCACTTCCTGTATGCTGAAGGACATCTCTA
Source organism: Acomys russatus (assembly GCF_903995435.1). Lineage (NCBI taxonomy): Eukaryota > Metazoa > Chordata > Mammalia > Rodentia > Muridae > Acomys > Acomys russatus. Next base: position 17,604 of record NW_026131762.1, on the reverse strand, counting down.
GATTATTTAATAGTACTTACAGCAAAGTTATCATTGTGTAAATACTTATCAGAGAATAAGAACAAAGCAATTATCTGTTTACAGTACAGATTCAAGTAGTTTTTCAAGTACTTTTTTCTGAGTTTGGTTAACTCCTCAGCTTAGCACACAGACACGGATTCCTGAATGTAGCCCCCCTGGCTTAAACAATGGCTTTGTCTGTCATGGTTTACATGTTGGGTCCTTATAACATTTACATATTTGGATTGCTTTTGGACGGTCATGTAATTCTCCTGAAACCACAATATGCCTAATGGCTCCTATTAGTGGCTCTGCATGGGCCATTTACTTTCATTCCAATGACTCAGATGTAGCATGGTCACACAGAACGAATTTTGAAACCCTTAGTCAAGTTAATTCTTTGAACGAGCATGTTTATATAGCAGCAGATACACCAAGAAAGTATAAAATTGAGGATGCGGGTGAAGATGCTATTTTAATGACCAAAAAAAAAAAAAAAACAAACAAACAAACAAAAAAAAACCAACTTGGTTTGTTTCTTGCACACTTTGCCAGTTTTCTTTTAGCTGTTTTTGTTCTTACTGGATTAACGGTGTTTGTTTGTTTGTTTTGGTGCTATATTTGGTTTCTGTTGAGGATTTCTCTTTCCTTTGGCTACATAGGCAATAAGCGTTGCATCACTCAGAAGCATAGGGGCACTATGTTTTCATTTAGTTATTTTCCTGTGCCTTAGTGCTTTGCCACATGCTCTTTGTCTTTGGAGGTTCTGAATTCTTCATCAACCCTTCCCTTTGTTTAACCCCAACTTATTCCAGTAATTTACATTTTAAAGGTGTCTATCTCCAGGAAACCAATTCTTTCCCTCCAATCTGGGGTAAATTATCTTCTTGGCTAATTGTATAGCTCACGATATTCATCCTCATACTAGCACATAGCATAATTTCCATATACCATTTGGCTCAGTCATCTGAATTTCCTATCCCTCTGGGAGATCCTTGAAAAACATTGGATTTACACACCAGAATAATTCTGCTGGGTGTGAGGAACTTACTTCAGGACAAAATGGACAGGGAATCATGAATATCAATTCAGATAATATACACCTTTTGAGAGTTAGCTTGGCAATTTTAATGTCATCACAAAATAGCGTCCTCAATTGCAGTTACCGTGAATATGCTTACTTCAGATAACCTTTCGTAGGCAAGTTGAGTAGTAGTTATACATACAAAAATTACTACTTTAAACACGGTAACATTTAAAAGAAATTTCAAATTTTCACTTTAACATTAAATGTCTGAAGATATTTATTTGATTTGTGATTGGGTAAGGTATCTGTGAATTATTCTACATACTTGGGGATTCTTCCTAAATGATGTCTACATTATAAAGTTGTTCAAATATAATAACTTTACTGCATAGTAAATTTAATAATGAAAACAAATGAATAGTGTATTTTTGTAGCACTTCACTCAGCAATTAATATTCTTTTCTCAAGCTTTTAAATGTATTCATTTTCTTTGTTAGAATACAAAGAATGAGTTCATTGCAGCATTTTCATACATATGCTTTTATTGATGTAGTGTGTGTGTGTGTGTGTGTGTGTGTGTGTGTGTGTGTGTAATGGGAATGACTGTTGTTGTCTAGGTGACTGCCAAGTCCACTTCCTGCCATGAAGAAACAACTGGATGGCCAGAAACACAGAAGGTCAAGCCTCATAGATAACACAATTATTAACTTTATACATTCAGGATAGGAGAAGCTTGAGACTGGGAGCCAGTTAAACAGATACTGTCCTGGGTATTTAATAGGGCCTCAGGGTCCTTTCTTTTCTAGTATTGGTGTTTATCCATGTGCTTTCCTGAGATTTCTCCTGGCCGAGTCTTCTGGGAACGAGGAACTACCATCTCAGGGAGACTTCCTTAGATTTTCCTTCCTACTTATTTTTTTTCACCGCACTTCATATATGTATGTGTGTTTTATGAGTGTGTATGTGTACTGTGTTTTCTCATATAGGTAGTTGCACATGTTGGTGGGTATATGTGAGTGGGTGTGCACATAGGGGCCACATGCTATATTAGGTGTCGCTGATGACTTACACTTTATTGCCGGGTTAGGCCTCTCTAGCTAGCCAGCTTGTCCTTGTCGATCCCCAGTCTCCAACTCGCCAGAGTACAGGCGAGCAGACACACTCCCTCACCACTTATATGGGTATGGGAGATCTGAACTCTTGTCCTCACATTCGTATGACAAGTGCTTTATCCACTGAACTGTTTCCAACCCACTACTATTTTTTTTAAATGTTATAAGCAATTGCCATTTATTTCCACTATTTCTTTTTCAGCAAGTCCATTATGGATGGATATATAGAAAAGCTACTGTATTTCTAAATGTTGATTTTGTATTTTGCTGCTTTGCTGTAACTGTTTATATATAAGTTTTCTGCTGAAGACTTTTAAGGACAGGAATATATTTTCTGCCCTCTGGGAAAACATAGTCTCCAGTCCCCTCTCATTATCCACTAACAGGTATGTTTTAACAAGGGATGAGTAGACAGACAGACAGACAGACAGACAGACAGACAGACAGGGAATGTATAACTTCTGAAGACTGCCTGATTACTACAGTTAGGAAAATAATTCCAGAGGTAACAGGTCCCAGTCTAATCCTTAAACCTCTTGAAGTAACCTGTCTGGATTCAAAACAAACAAACAAATAAACTTATTCTACAAGAATTATTGCAAAGATATATGGTGGTGCCAAGGATGCCAATACTGACCCCACAAGCTAGTAGAGCCTTTCATTGTGTTCTTGGAAAAACCTGTCAGGGATCCAAGGCCCCCGTGTTGACACAAGACAGAGGTGCTATCCATTTAAACATGTCTAGAAATACTTTCTGGTTACTGTGTGCAATTCTCAGGCCTGGTAGCTTTTTCTACCTGCACAGAGAATTAACTTGAAACTTTCACACACAGTACCACTTCCAATCTTCAGGCCTGGGAAACAAATAGGACTTTAGTTCTACCCAATGTACTATTTACTGTGCATTGCATACTGTATAAACGTGGTTACTGTCTTTTTGATATCCACTGCCCTTAAAGGACTCGGCAACTCTGAGAGTAGGGTCACAAGAACCTCTAGCAGTTCTTGAAACAATTGGCTGACACCGCACAAAAAAATTGTCCAAGCTGCTTACTGACAAGATGTGATGGAGATTGATTTACATTCAGAATTTTAGACAAACCAAGACAGAAATGATGTTTTCTTCAAAGACGTCAAATTCATATAGCCAAAACACTAAGAATGTAACATTTATATAACTCCTGATTACGTCACAGTTCTTCTTGCTTGTAGGCAGTTTATTGCATGTATGTGTAATAATATCAATATGTATGTAAAATGTATATAATTTTTTTTGAAATTTTGCAAGCTGCATTACTAACTCCCTCAGCGCCCAAATTTACAGGTGTCAAGCCATGAACACACCACACACATGCCAAACCTGCCATGGACTCAATCCAGGAGTGAGTTGTGAGAGCGAACCCAGACTAGCTACTGCCACTGACCATCTCAAACCTACCTAGAAATGGGGACAGTGACTCAGCTCCTACTCTGCCTCCAGATGTCCTTGAACCTGTGGCATTCGCCCTGGTCCCCACTCAGCCTCTCTGACCCTGCCATGGGATGGAGAGGCACACTATGGGACCCTAGACAATCCCCTCATGTGGGAAAGCCATGTCTCCAAATGCTGGCTTTAGTAAGTGCCAGTCAGTATCTCCTCCACCTAGGTCAGGACTGCTATATATGTGTGCATGCAGGGCAGGTTATTTATACTGGAGTAGGAATGGCTTAACCAAAGCCTGACAACAAAGAGGGACATCTTTAATTGGGCCACCAGTTTAAGTCATAGGAAAAGCCCCATGTGTTCTACAGGAATTATTGTAAAGATACATGATGGTGCACAGGCTGCTGACCCAACCAGCTAGGTGATTATAAAAAGGGGCTGTACCAGACTGGCTAAAAGAAAATAATACATACTTAACCTGCCCTAAAGATTTTAACACCTGTTACCCAAGAGAGAGTCACAGTGGCCTCCAACTCAGGTGTTCCCACGAAGCAAGGTCCAGCAGTACTTACATCCCTTAGAATCAAGAAATAAGAGAAGGCTGGGCCTTGTGCTGCTGCCTTTAATCCCAGCACTGGGGAGGCAGAAGCGGGGCAATCTTTGAGTGTGAGGCCATCATGGTCTACATAATGGGCTCCAGGACAGCCAGCGCTACCTAGTAGGCCCAGTTTCAAAAAGTTAAAGAAACAGCAGTGTCTCACACTGGACATCCACACATAGAGGAAGTCAATAGGCCACAGAGATGGGTACACATCCATATTTACTGCTGCACTATTCAAAATAGCTCAAAATGGAACCAACACAGCTGTCATGTACCAAGGAAACATGATCTCCATTTGCATAAAGAAATGATATATTGAGATCATTATGCTAAGTAAAATAAGCCACACTCAGAAAAACCAATACAACATTTTTACTATATATGGAAATTAGGGGTGTGTGTGTGTGTGTGTGTGTGTGTGTGTGTGTGTGTGTGTGTGTGTGTGTGTGTGTTTCATAGAAGTAGGAGGTGGGCCGTGGAAGGGGAGGAAGAGACTCAAGACAAATGGGATGGAGGGAAAATTGAAGAAAATGGAACACAAGGAGTGGAAAATCAGGAGGAAAGCCTTTTTAGTTGGAGGAAGGTGACTAGCAGGAGTAAGGCACGAGAGATAAGGCAGTGGTAGTGGAAAGGAATGAAGACAAACAAAGAAAGCGACACAACTTGAAAAAGCCATAACCAAACACATAATTTTGTATGCTAACCTACGCCATTAACTTGAAAAGTATACTCTTTTCCAAAGAGCACATCTGAAATCCATGTATCCCCATTTCAAGTACGTGCTCAATTGTCACATGGACAGTACAGCTCAGAAGGCTTGCCTCCATCTCCCTCTATCCAAAAATTGCTTTAGGCATAACATTTTAATTTACTTTGGGTTACATAAAGTAATTTAAAACAAGTTCACAAGATTTTAGTCAAGATTATGTAAACAAACATAACAGTATTTTTGTCTATTTCTAACATCACCAAACATTTTGAGATGTACCTGCCATTGCAAGCTACCTCTGTGTTATGAAAAACAAAATACACCAGTGTGAATATTTCTGAGGCCTTCTGAAGACTGAAAGTCCTCCAAACAGTGAAGAAAAACCAGGCTTTCTTCTTCCTCCTCCTCCTTCCCCTGACATCTCCTAACTGCAGAATCAGATGAATGAAGAGTGAATCTCTAAAGATGAACCAGCCGCAGCATGCTAGACAGAAGGAGACAGCTCCATAGATCTTGTGCACCTGTGTGCTGAATTAACCACTAGAGGCACCTTTTCCTCTTAGCTGCTGTGCTGCAATGTCAGCCTGCTTAGCCAACTGGTAGTTTCAACCATGTGATGCAGATAACTGTCTCTCCATTCCTAACACCAGGAACGCCTGTGAGCCTGTGGTGGTGGCAGTGCCTTTTGAATTGAAGTAAATCTCCCAAATTTTGAGATATAGATTATTAGCCCTCAAAACTCCTCTTAGCTTGCAAGGTGGTCCCTGCTAGTGAGAAGTCACTTCCGGAAATGTACTACAGAGGCTCTGGGCACCAGTCACTCTGCTAGTGACATGCACCTCACAGCAATCTTTCCCCAACCGCTCTTACCTTCGAGGGTGCTCCCAGCTAGCTGGATGTCACTTCTGGAAGTGAACTACCCTGGGTCTTGTGAGAATTTGTCCTTCAACCTTGGATCCCCACTATACAGCAAGCCACCAAAACTCCTCTTTCCCTGGAGGGGGGTCACTGCTAGTGAGAAGTCACTTCTGGAAGAGTACTACAGGGTGGAAAATGTGTGTGCATGTGAGAGCCTGGTCACTCCTTATTCCATCCCGAGACACACCTGGCAATCATGCATGTGTGTCTTGGGGCTTGGGGATGTGTGTGTCAGCAGGAAAGGGCCCAGACCTGTTATGGCTTGCAAGGGACACAAAAAACCCACAGGCCTCCCCTCCCCTTTCAGACATGTGAACCGAGAGAACGCCTGGAATGTCCAAAGACCTCACAGTGGGTCCTGTAAATGGTCCCAACCATTTCTCCAAGCAACCCTGGCTGACTGGTCCCCCTCCTTTTCCTCCCTGAGTCCCTCAGCAAGTGTTCCTAGACTGTCCTCCTGGGGCCAAGGCCACTCAGCGTGTGTCATTCGGGCACCAGATGTCACCTCAGGAAAGTATCCTGGGTCAAGTCACCTCAGGAAAGTATCCTGGGTCCTGTTACCTAAGGAAAGTATCCTGAGTCCTAATACCTGGTCACTCACCTGGAGGAACACATCTAACCAAGCTTGCCCAGAACCCTGCTTTCCCTCTGGAGGGTGGTCAGGGCTAGTCAATCCTCACTTTGGAAAGTGTCCAGCCTCTGTGGAAAAGCACATGCATATGTGTGCGCCCATCCACTCACTTCTTTTCCTTGGTGAGGTCCACCTGCAATCATGTGTGCCTGAACAGGAAATTGCTGCCTGGAAGGACCCCAAACATGCACAGACGTGTTTTGTGTTGGCCCAACTGTGGAAGTGTGGACCTGGATGAATATCTCTGTGCGCAAGGACTTCAGCAAGGGTGCTGTGGCAGAGCCCTAGTCCTTTTGCCTGCACACAGGCCTTCATGCCCTCTCTGCTCACTCCCTGCACTGTATCAAAGCTTTTCCATACCACCCTTGCTGGCCTCCTACACTCCGTGCTGGAATTCAGGCTCCTGACCTTGGCCTCAGGGACTGTCCTGGGTCCCAATACCTAGACACTCACTTACAGGGACATACATAGCTCACCACAACCCCAGAGACCCTCTTTCTCATGCGGGGGTCTCTGTGGGAACTTCCCAGGCATTCTACTTTAGGATAAAACAACTGATTCCCTGAGCTGCTTTCTATCCTGTGCAGGTTCATGCTCCTCCACATTTTCTGCCAAGTGACCTAAGAACACTCATTTGCATCTGGAGAAACAATATGCATGCCTTCTGAGTTCTGGCAGGTGAGAAGGTGTCATTCACAGACATGGCCCCTGACCCTGTAGGAGGCAGAGGGGAACCTGTCATCTCTTGTAGTGCCTTGTCCCAGACCCTCTGTGGTCAAAGGCCCTTCACCCTGCAATGGCAGCATCACCTTCTGTAGTCTGTGCACATGCATGCTTACTTCCTTTCCTGCCTGCAGCTGCTTGGGGTGGTGGGGGAATTAAGTAACAGAGATGTAGGAGAATAGTCAGCCCCCAGGTGGATTTGTACTTCCTGATTTCCACAAAGAACTGGCTATTAGGAGAGAAATCTCTTCTCCACCTCCCAGCCCCCATGACATGGTGACTGGCATGACAATGGAGGACAAGCCATTCTTTCCTGGTTACAGATACATTTGGGAAGGATACTCACAGACTGGAGAGGTGGAATCACTAGACAGACACGCAAAGTCCATAGGTCGGTGCCTGCAGCCAACCTGAGTGCCTGTGTGAGCTGCGCCTGTGAGTGTGCCCTGGGAGCCTATATGCTCTTCCAAAGGACAGGAAAGGTTCTCACTACTACTGTGTGAAGTGAAGCCCCAAGGACTAGCTGCTCACCCAGCCCTGTCTCTTTGTCCTCAGGTGACACTTCTTTGGCGCCAGCTTTATCATTTCAGGCCCTGAAAGCATAGTTTGCCAACACATGTAAATGGATGCCTTGTCTCTGTTTGGCGATGATTGTCACATGTGCTCTTGACAGATTGACCATGTTGGTGTGACAGCACCTTACCCTAGACAGCTGAGCTTGTGTTGTCTGACAGAGAAGCTGGACGGTATTTAAGGAGGAGGTGAATGGGTGTGGTGAGGTTGGGTGAGCTTTGGACAGAGGGGGAGGGGTTAGAATTGAGAGGCAGGAGCTGACCCTTAGTTCTCTTGGAGGACTGTCAATGCCAAGGAGTGTTACTCTCTTGGCCTGGATACCTGACACAGGAGGTAAGAAATGTCCCCCAAAGACACCTGCTGAAATTTCTGCGATAGTCATCTTCCCTGGGAAAGCAGCACTATCTTCTACAGAGGCACACGGAGAAGTGTGGGAGATTGAACCCTGAAATCTCTGTATCCATAACCTGCTTACACCCCAGTGCTAAAGGCCCTCTATCAAGTACTTGCACTCAATAGCTGCCTGTGAAGGCTATTCGCGTTTTCTCAAGATGGGAACAGCGGCTTCCCTCCCTGTGGTAAGACAGACACTGGAGGGACAGTCTGATGAGAGGGAACAAGAAGGGTACAGTGTACATTGTTCACACACAGAGGCAGAGACACACGGAGAGATCCCGATGAGCTGGAAGGTCACAGAGAAACCCCGGCTGCACACCCCGTAATGCCCAGCTGGTGCTTAACTGGACGCTGAGCAAGGTGAAGGCTCAGACAGACACAAAGTAATGCCTGTTGAGGGGACTCAGCCTGGCCCTTCCTCTGGTTTCCATACCATACTGTTGTTTTTTTTACCTCTGTCTGCCTAACTGCGATTAGCGGCCAGTTTACAGGCAGCTGTCTTGCCTTGAGACCTGCAATAGAGCCTGGCGATAGATACGGAGACTTTTTCTACGTTTAGCTGTCTCAAAATCTCAATCTGGGCTTGTGGGTAGATGAGGTAGGGAGAGAGGGGTTAGGGTCAGAGGGAGAACTCGAAGGCGTAGGGTAAGGTAGAGGAGGCAGATCTAGTAGTAGGAGATCCCAGTGGGGCTTATAAAAAGTATATTAATTTTATAATTGTAAATGACAGTAGCAGCAGACTCATACCTTTGAGACCCAGTACAAGCATGAACATTTTTTTTTAGTCCAGAAGACTTGATATACAGATTGGACAGACTCATTTTTAGCACGATGAGAAACACCCTTAAATTTATATTTAGAATACAACAAAAGAAAATTAAACTCTTGATCTTGGGACTGATTTATAAGCAGCCAGTACTTTACCAGTTTATTATAACCATTGACTTACTGTAAATCTGCAACTTACACTTACCAACATTTAAACACTTTTTTAGACCCTCAAATATTAAACATTTTTTCCAGACCTTTAAACACTTGTATTTATCAACTTTAAACACTTTTTTTTTATACACAACCTTAAAACGTCTTCTTGGATCAGGTTTTTTTTTTTTTTTATCTTGCATGTATCAACCTTTAAACATTTTTTGAACCCTCAAATACTTTAGACTCGCCTAACTTAAGCTTTTAGATCCTCAGAACTTATACAAACTATATCTTTTTTATCTAGTTATATACCAAGAGACACAGGCAGTTGACTTACACTAAAAACTGTTTATCATTTAATATGAAGCCTGTGAGCAAGGCAAGTCTGTTTGTGTTTTTACATAAGAGAGAGATCTAGTACCTAGTAGTTTTAATGGCCTGGGCCCTGCAGACTTGACTGACTTCTGAGACTGTGAGTTACTTTCACTTTGCCTTTTGTTTGTACTCTCTGTGGGAGCTCCTTTCTTGTGCTCTGCGGGCAGCTGCCAAGGCTTCCAGAGCTCCCAGCTCCCCTTTCTGTCTGTGTGAGCTCATGCTTTGCTGGTCTGTGAGCCACTTCCAGTTCGCCTCTGTAGCCTGCTAATCTGAATCTGTATTGGGAGGAGGAAGGGGGCAGATGTGCCCAGACCTTTCTCCCCTTCGTCCTGGAGGACGCTCCAGTTGTTGTCTGGAGGACGAGCGGTGCCAGCATTGGTCTCCTCAATCCGAATCCAAATGGCAGAGAAGTTCTGCCATCCAATCTGAATCCTGTTCTGTGGCACCAATATTTTGCCGTACGGTTGATAGGGTAGGTTTCGGTTTTATTTGTCTGTTGGTCTCTGTTTTGTCTCTCTCTGTCTTCCTCTCTCGACCATACTGACATGGGACAAACTGTGACGACCCCCTTGAAACCTTACAATAAGTGGGTCGCTGGTCTTCAGGGAGACCCCCAAATCCCGGACGAGCCCCCACAATGATGGACCCTAGAGTCCACTCGGGTAGGGGGTTGTCGTGAGAGAACACTCTAGGACCACAGTGTTGATGCAAAAGCACAAGGTTTATTGCTGCAGGGTATAATTAATGATAGGCAACGCAGCCTGGAGAAAAGGAAATTTGCCTTTTGTCCAACACTGACCAATTATACTTTAAACAAAATTTTCATGGTCCTTTTTAGAAGATTTAAAGACATCTGCTAAATGAATTCCTTTGTCACCCAATTGCCCCCACGCCTAACCCCTAGATATTAGTGTTGGCATAAGGTTACTATACAATTCAAATGCTGATTTCTGTATCTCCCACGTCTGGTTGTAACCCTATGCTGAGAATCTTCCATCTCAAATGTTGTGTAAACTCTGCTCCATTATTGTCCCCTTGTATGCCAACAAAGCAGCTTACAGCCAATCACTGAACATGGAAGACAAGAAGCATGGAATTCCTGCCAATAGGGGAGGATGAATTAGAAGAGGAAGGAGAGATTTGGCCTGGGGATTGAGCCATGAGAGAGAGGTCCAAGAGACATCAGGAAGAAGCAGAAAAAGGAAAAGCTGTAAAACACAAGTATCACTGGGACATAAGCTTGGAAGAAACCAAAGTACTTGACAGAGTAAAGAATAGAGTTGTGAAGCTCAATATTAAACAAATATAAGAGAGTCTCAATTTTTAGTGTGATAGCCAGGATAAGAGAGAAACTAAGAATCAAACACAGTTTTATAAAAGTAACCACAACACATAAGGAAAATATTATAAAAGTTTAAATGATTAGAGGCATGAGTAGGTCCCGGGTGCTGGAGGTAGCTTAAAGGGTTCTTAACAACAGAGAACTGATTGGGACAGACCTTTTATATGAGCAAAAGCCACTGTCACTTCTCCGGTGTGGAGGCAACATTAGACTTCCAGCTACCCAGCAGAAGTGGGGAGTCTTACCCTCTGGGGGGAAGAAGATCTCCCAGCCCCAACTCCTTTCTTCAATCAACAGATACAGTTGGACTATCTCTCAGATTGACAACGATGATTCTCAGGTGTATGAGCAGAAACCAGCCCCTCAAGACTGGCCCAACACCAGGTTCCTACAATTCTTCAACTAACCGGCTCAGCTTCCCCTGTGCAGATTAAACAATATCCAAAGGCCTAGGAAACAAAAAGGGAAATTGCAGTCCATATTGCCTGGCTTGGAGAGTCAGGGATGCTGCCTCCTTGCCGGTCACCCTGCCTGGGAAGCAACCTGGGACCTCACATTCTCAAGAAGCTGATTCCTCCAGAGAAACAGGTGTCCACTGTCTTGGACCAGAAAGATGCATTCTTCATCCTTTCACTGACAAAGGTGCCTCAAGGCATCTATGTTTTAAAATGGAGAGACCCACGGGGAGATTACAGTGGAACTGGACCAGATTGCCCTAAGGATTTGAAATCACTACCTGCTGATCCCTTGCCCTTCTGCCAGGTATTTTGTACAGTGACAGGGGGCAGACATGAAACAGATGTGAGAGAAAGCTTCCAAGATGGTAATAATGAATGCATGAATTCTGCGAGAAAAGATCCAGTATCTTAGAGTCCACTAGGCACTGAACAGAATAGGGAAGAAGATCAAGAAAGATACAACTTACACTCCAAGAGTGAAAGATAACTTTCTACTATGCAGGAATGGCAGATAAGGCACAGAAACGTTCAGCCTCTCTCTGAGTGACTCGAGTCAGGAGCCTGCCTTCCTTGTCTTTACTGTCAGGCAGCCAAACGGATCCTTGGTAAATGAGTATGAAATAAAAATGAAGACACGCAATGGATAGTGCCTGTACATTTTTTTCTCAATGTTAAATTCAGATAGTTTTCTATAAACAGCTAAACATAGTTTTAAGTTTACAAGTTTAATACAACTTTAGGGATAAACATGTTTGGCTTCAATCACCACCTGCCCTCCTAAGCCACACGTAGGACAGGTTAGATTGTCACGACTGGTGTTAAGTATCCAGACATAAATCTCATTGAAGATGGAGCTGTGGCATTTCGTCATGTAGTCTTTCCAAATACTCTAGGTCAAATTTTAGTAGGTAAGATGAAATACTGTCAAGAACAATAGTCAAGAGACACATGGGTCCTCTCAAACTCCTCCATTTTCTTCCAGGTTATTCACTATTGGGAACACAGCTATACTTTTTAACTGTATTTCCCTACAACACAAGGACCACTTGTATTAACTCTATGGGATCATCAACAACAACAAAGAACCTATTCAGCACTTAGGGGAACATATCAAGTTGAAGCTGTGTTGGAGTCCGCAATTTAACCAGTGTAAGTGATCCAACACATGTCGTCCCTTTCTGCCTCGTGCAGCATGATCTTCAACTGCGCATTCACATCAGCAAGTTTCTGCCGATCCAAACTGCTCCGAACGTGCCATCTCCCATAGCAATGCACGGGGATAGGATAAATCACGTATTTCAGCTGCGTCATGGACGTTAAGTACTCAAGAATTCTCCTGAGCATAGGCATAGTAATGGGATTAGAAGAAAAGCTGAAGAAACGGAGTTGGGAACAGCGGCTCAGGGCTGGGGCCAGCATAGAGAGTGTAGCATCTGTTAAAAGGCAGTGGTTAATTGCCAGATGCTGCAAGGAACCACAGAGATTCTCCAGGAGACAATAAAAGGGTTCACAATCTTCCCAGTACATTGAATTGCTGCTGATATCCAACAACTTTAAATGATTGACTTGAGGGCACTGAGACAGAAAGTTGAAGTCAGTGTAATTAAGTCCACAAAATGGCAGGTGTAAAAAATCCAAATCTGCTGGTACTACTCTGCAGAGAGGAAACACACAAGTATTTCTTAAAAGTGAGGACTAGATGAGTGGAATTATACTCAGGAATCTAGAGTAAACTATTTTGCACATATTTTGCATTAGCAGCTAATGCTGTGGGCTTTCACATACTTAGTAGACTTGTGCATCTGTGAAAGATACTTTATCACTTTAACAAATGCTATTTTAACCTTATAATGTGTACAAGATATTGCTACAGAGGTGTGCTGAAATCTCAGTGAAATATATTATGTACTTAATAACTAGAATATAATTAAAGGTCGGACTAGTTCAACTGCTTGAGAAGAGATAGGGCAGAGGGTGCAAGCAAACGGAAGCTCCCTGTGGCCTGTCCATGAATGACAGCTTCCACATTCCCAGCCTGAACCTTGGAAATAGCACATTAGGGAAATGGTCTGGCCCATAGTCTATGTGTTTACATGGCTATAAGTATGGTCGCCTGTGCTGTAACATAAACTTTCTCTCAATTCCTCCTCTTCATCTCCTGATGGCTAGAGAAGTACTGCACTGCTCTTTTCACCTTCACTGAGCACACTGCCTGCATGCATTTAGACGACCAGATTTTTGCAACTCTGTTTTTCTCTTCAGTTAGAAAAAGGTCCCCTTTCTTGGCTGTTTTTACCTACAGCATTGCCCATTCTGACATGGAAGGTAAAAGATGAATTCTTTTTCTCATCTTAAAAACAGGCTACTAACTGAAACCCAGTACCGATCCCAAGCACTTACCTCAGGACATGTTCAAGATGATCGGTGAGGCAGAAGGAGGACAGGCTGAGCTCCTTGAGGTGGTCCATACTACTCAGTTGAGAAAGGAAATTTCTAAAGGCTCTTCCATTGAAAGATCTACAGGTGATCTTAGACAGGTTAAGACTATCTAAGTTTATAGCCTTCTTCAGAAGGGAGACGACTTTAGTGAGAGAAGCCTCAACAACCTCCAGGTAAGTAACACATTTCAGATCAAGGTGCCTTAAGGCACTTTTGCACTCACTCAAATTCTTAATGCCTAAATCACGGACGCACAGGTGCAAAGATCCCAAGCTCTGCTCAACCTTACTCAGAAGCAAAGCAAAAAATTCATTTTCCCTAAAGGCACTATCAAGGGAAAGGCTCACTAGTAATTCCATAGTTGTCTTGGGGGACTGACCCTCAGATTCTGAGCTTGAACTTCTACATTGGCTTTCGACTTTCATGAGAGAGCGCTCAGAGTTAGTGCAAGAATGCAAACAGGGTGTGCATGTAGTAGTGATCTTAGGGCATTTGGTCTTGCAGCCAGGATGCTGAGTTAAATCTAGGATCCTCAGTTTAGGGCTCCTGTAGGTTAAAAAAAACATAGAACAGTTGAGAGACAGCAAATATTAACATAAACAAGCGGGATCAATACTAACGTAGTGACAAAATGATTCCTTTTTTTTTTTTTTTTTTGTCCATATACCAGCTTTAAGGAAGACTTTCCTATGTAAATACTATATCCTTTACTATCCTTCACTATTTTCTATATCAATTAATTCTTTACTATCCTTCACTATTTTCTATATCAATTAATTCTCACACGTCTTGCTGCTCGTGCCTCCATTTTATGTATATCTATCAATAGCAGCCTCATGCACCTCTATTACCAAAGAAATATCCTCTGTAAGGCTTCAGAGTTTTTAAGATAACCTCACCTGACAGACCAAACAACTTACATCCAATTTTCAACATCTACCATAACAAACTGTGGAAGATAGAATACTATAGCTAGCTGGTGTTCTCTTGCCACAGGCTCCAGTATAACGTTAGCTATCTTACCATGTATGCTTTAACACATTCTTACAGAAGGGCTGAATTCATGGTAGTAATGTCTGAAGACCGTCAGCCATGGCTTTCAATTTACTGTGTTTCTTGTATGCCTAATGCAGTAATGCAGCGTGAGAAAAAGGGTCAAACTTTACCACTGCTGTCAGTGCATCTTAAGCCCATCCACTGAGGCAGCATTGAACAACAGAACAAAGTTATCTTGGGATCTCCTCAAGTTCATGGATTACTGTGCACTCAGAAAAATCACTTTATTCTTGGTTTACATTTCTTATACTGACTTACTGCCAACAGTCTTTCCCGTGAAAAGTAAACAGCACTCGTGACTGTTTCCTTTAATTCTCCACCAATCTTCAGCAGTCTTAACACTCAAGTCTTTCTTCAATGTAAATAGTAATACCACAATTCAAATCCATCAATAGTGTTCTCAATCCCTTACATTCCATATTCAACATTGTAAGACACTTGTTTCAAAGTCAACTCAGGGTTTAGACTAACAGTCTCATCTTCTCTTTCACTACTAGCCTACACTACCTCTGAGAGAACAGCAGACAATGGCATAACCTCCTGTATCTTACTACACCTCTGTTATACAGAATCTTACCTAAAAGCTGGGTTCTCAGCAGGAAAAAGCTGAAGACTCTCAACCATGACCTTCCACAGTTGGTACTGGGCTTCCTGCATGCATAATGATCCAACATGGAGGCAGAAAAACGGCCAACTCTTCACCATTGCTGAAAGTATCTTCTCATGTCTACCCTTGAAGGCAGCAGTGAACAATGGAACAAAAAGCTCCTCTGGGATCTCCTGGAGAGCTTGAATTGCTAAAGGCTCATGGTTCAAAAGACATTGTACAGCAATATCCAACAGTGTGGGTGGTTCCTTGAAGTCCATCTTAATGAATCTGCATCAGAGTGAGAATCATTGAGAAAATTTGACAATATCCACAGTTTCTTCTTTGCAACCATTATTAACAACATGATAACTTTTTGTAGTAAAACAGCCACTTCTAGAGACCTCTACTTGTAGGCAATAGACATATGCCTGTGAGTATATTATGGCCTATTTGTATATGAATATACATATAACAACTCCTTTACAAATACACACACACACACACATAAACCTGTGGAAGTGATGAAATGCCCATAGAAATGAACACTGTTGGTAGAACACAATTTTGATCACTTATAGAAATGATACTTCATCTCAATAGTATACAAGCCATGAAAAAGGAAAGGGTAAGTATATACAAAATGGATAGTATCATCATTATCTTTAGAAAATACTAAGACATCAAATTAACTGTGATTAAAGAGGAAAAAAAATGTCATTCTAGTCCATGATTTGTGATACTGGCAACCCCCTCGTGGAATATAGAGATACACCAAAATTGCAAGAGTTATGAATAAAACCATATGGTTAGGGGCTTTTAACTGACCTGAGCCTATACCCAGAAAGAGTAGTCACAATATAATCCTAATATAAAAATAATGTATCCTAAATGTAAAGGGAGAACTACAGTTTAATGAAACACCCCTCCCAAAGACGTCTGATAAAATCCTTACACTCTCTCCCATACGTGGTAACAGTCTGCCTGAAAATAGAACTTCTAAGCATCTAGTGAGGGTGCCACATACAGTGTCAAGGTGGGAAAAGAATTACAGGACATGTTAGTGTAGGGTAGAGGAAGGTATGGAAATACATAGGAATTCCATTAAGATAAGTAACTAATATATGTTAAAAATGAAGGGACCCATGTGAAAGGGAGAAGAAAAATCCCTTGGTTGTCAAGGGATGGGAGGGTTGGAAAGTGTAGAGAACATTGAGTTGAAGGTGGGAATATGTTTGAACTACACTATGCGATAGTTTCAAATAATCAATGAAATTATTTTCAAAAATAAACGAATAAAACTTCTGTATGGGAAACGCAGTTTCTGAGAAAGTGTAAAGACAAACAGGCCATGAGGATCCTTCAAAGAAATACAGTATTTACGGGGAAAAAGCAAAGGGGGAAATTAAGAGTCTGATAAAGCAAAAGAAACACAGAGTGAGAATATTCTTAACTATTACCTTTAATACCAAATCAAAAAACTTACCATGAAAAATTGTGCTCAGACATCCATAGAGATTTTGACATGTACCCTCCTGCAAATAAATGCCTATAACAAACACAAATGCAACAACTTAAAAACAAAATTATAGAAACAAGCAAAACAGTAGTAGGTTAAAAAAAGATAAGCCTTAAATGTTTCAGTAGCCTGATCTCTTTGTGGATGGGATAACAAGGCACTGAGATCCACCCCCGAACACAAATCTCAGGGTGATTTCCTTGTCAAATCTTAAAACACACGTGAAATACTCATCCCCATGCATGGGCAGCTGCAACCTCATAATTAACAAATGGGCGAGTCTCTGGCTCATCAGGGGTCAGCACCAACCTATAAGTTAATAAAGATGAGAAAGTCCAAAGTCAATTCTCAATTCTCACACTCCAACAGTGGGCCTAGAAACAAGCATCTCCAAGACTTAGACATTAAATACAAACTGTTTACCCCATTGTGTTTCCTCTTTTTTTTTTTTTTTTTTTTTTTCTCCAGCAGGGTTTTCTATCATTTACAGCACTTTAAACCGTCTAGCAGTTATTCCTTAGGTTACATTTACCTAGTTTGTTCATATATTTGTTCTTACTAGTGTGCTTCTATCCTTGTCCTTTCCCCTCCACTTCCTAACATGTTTCTATTTTTCCCTTCTCCACTTTCCTTTCTTTTATTAGGCATTGCATGTCCTGGGTTCCTCCCACCCACCCAGTTCATTTGGTCAGTTTACTGTTTCCACTTTGGTTCACATTCAGTTTTAACTCTATGGTTCACTGCACAGTATATCTGTGATTCCTGTCTTGCCATTTGTGGCTGTGGCTAGTG